>NC_045796.1:88633585-88933585 GCF_009873245.2 Balaenoptera musculus | reverse complement strand
CATTTTTGCTGAATAAGTAAATGAAAGAATGAGGACTGTAAGTTTTATAACCTGAAATAATGGAAAAATTGAGTTATATACTTGTGAGGAAAAATATGGGAAAAGCAGGTTTGGGGTGGGGTAGGAAAGGGGTTCAATCATTAGTTCCTGGCATATTAAGTTTGATAGAACTTATTAAACCTGCAGTGATGAAGTTGTGGAAACAGTTTAATATTCATGTTTGGAGGTCAGAAAAGGGATTCAAGCCTGAGATATAAATTCATGAGTTATTTGCATATAGATCGTCTATAAAGCTCTGAGACTAGATGAAATCTTCATTTATGGGTCACAGCGACATTTTGAGTTGGTGAAAATGAAGAAGAATCAGAAAATGAAAATGCAAAGAGATGGGAGGGAAAACAAGAGTGGTGTCCCAGAAGGCAGGTTAAGGAACATTTTAAGAAGGAGGGAGTGAGAATGTGTGGCATATACTACAGATAGATTTGGGAACACTGGAAACAGGCCCCACTCCGTTACTGTGACTATCACACATAGCTTAGAAATGGGACAGAATCACAACCTGCCCAACAGTCGAAGGAAGCACAGTCCAGTGGGCTACCTCAGGGCTATTCCCTTCCTGGTATCCTTGAGGCTGTCTCTACTTTATGCCCCCATGCCTATGTGGTAAGGAAGACAGCTCTTAAATTTCTTGATGAGAGTAAGACCACAGCCCCTTTCTATTCTCTCTTCCCCAAGTTTAGAAAGAAAGGTATTTTCTTCCTCATCTCTCTCTGCCTGAAAGCAAGGAGGAAGGGAAAATATTCTTCCTCAACCATGACTCTTTCCAAATATTCTTATTCATAAATTGAGACTTTTGAACTCAAAAGCCAAAAATGATTGCCATTTTCCCCTGTGATTGCTGTCCTGGATATTCCATGTAAAACAGATTAGGGATTGGGACAGTCACAGTATTACATCTTGTTAATATATTAGCTAGGAAAATTAGACCAGCCAGCCACCGTCATGTGGTCCACAGAGCTGTCATTTGGAAGACAGACCCACAACTTAATTTTTCACCCCAATATTATCCTCCTCCCAGATCATTCAGAATAAACACATCTGGAAAAAATCTCTCACTCATAGGGAATTTTCTTATCCCATGGCTGCCCCAGGAGAATAATTATCAGATCATGAGTTCTCCCCTCAGTGTCTGTGTTTTACAGAAGTAATAGAGCAGGGTCGTTAAGAACTTAGTTCTGGAGTTGTAAGTCCAGGAATCAAGCCTGGCTCCTCCAATTACTAGTTTTGTGACCTCAGGCAAATCATAAATTTTCATTTCTGTAAAATTGGCTGATAATTACACACAGACACACACACACACACACACACACACACTTACAATACAGGTAAACATTTGTCAAACAGACACACAAGGGAAGAAAAGGAATGAGACTCTACCCACAACAAAATCAGCCTTTTACATTAGGGATCCCACTGCTTTCTTTCTTATGTCTCTCAAACTTCACCATTCCAGTCTTTGTAGTCTTTGCCTAAATATTCAAGCATTTTTTTTTCAAAATAAAGAATACATTTGGTCTCAGAAAATAGCTCAAATTCTCAAAATAATTAAAAATAAATATACAAACAATGCTAAGAGCTAAAACAACAGAGTGTTCCTTCACTTAAATGTCTCAAAAATATTTAAATATGTATATTTCAATTATCAGCTAAAGAAATGCATTCCAGAAAGTGATAATGTTTGATTATTCTTAAAGCTTTATTCTCTGCAACCTTCTTACCAGAAATTATAATTCAATCCATCCCTGGATATCTCCCCTTTGACACTGTTAATCCCTTGAGTTACTATCTTTGTCTCCACTTTCTTGAAGCTTGAAAGACCATTTTCTCACTATCTGTTCACTTTTTAACCTCTTTCAATCTCCTTTATGCTTCCACAATCCTCCTGAGATAACTTTTTTGATGATGTCCAGTATTCTCCTTATGACCACTGCAAAAGACCCCATAATTCTCTCTTTTTCTAACATCTGGGATTGAATTTCAGTTCTGCATTTTATTAATTGTATGACTTTGGTCAACCTATTACAATTTTTGAATCTCAGGTTTTTACTTCTCAGAATTGTTGTAAAGAGAAAATTCTAAAACATATCTGAAAAAACCAAGTACAATAAAAACACCAATAAAGATGATATTCCTTTTTCAGCATGTCCATCCTGCCTTCCTTCCTCCGGCTTAAATCTTTTGGCTCTGGCTCCCTCCTTGAGAATCTGTTCCCTCGGCTTCTCTGACTGACGCTATACTCTCCTACCCCTTGTCTGTCTTTCACTTCTCCAGCCCTGTGTTTGTCTCTAAAGTGGAGTGAATTCATATTTAATGGCACTGTATGACTTAACCTCAGTTCTTTCCAGTCTCTCTGTCATTGACCTATTCCATGCTAATGAAAATCTAGGTTTGTAATTTCAGATTTTACCTGGCTCAGATGAACATCTTCATCTTGTTTAAAAAATCAATTCTTCATTTTGTTATTTCCATACAAGCCTTCATCAAGTCTCTTTCAGCCCCTCTCTTGCCATGAATCCAGGCATAGCTATGACCAAGTATGTCATTATTTGATCAGTGCTAAATATTGGAGAGTATTTTGAAACTGATTATTGTTCCAATATCTTAACATCAAATCATTTTACATTAAAGGAATAGCTCTGATCAGGTCACTCTCCACATCGAAAATGCCCATTGGTTAGTGCAACCTAATTCTAATTGTGATATTACTTAATCATCTGCTTAATACATTTTGTTCTATTAAACAATATACAGATACTATCATATTTATAGATCAAGAGAACCTAGTGAAGTGTGTATTTCCTCCCATTTCTCAAATCAATGTCAGGAAGATTAAGCAGACTATGTAAGACCACAAGACTTTGGATTCATTCTTGGGAATTGCAGATTTCAAAATCTGTTCTCTTTCTACTGTATTATATCACTTCCAAGATAAGATAGGTATCCACTTCCAGGGTCCATAAGGTGGAACTATCTTATCATCTGTCTTTGAGTCTTGTTTCAGTTTTACTGTCCACTCACCTTCAAATTCTATATTATTCTTGAGTAAAACCAGCCTACATGTATGACATTCTGGAAAAGAAAAAAAACCAAAAACTTGTAGGGACAGAAACAGACACACTGACTACAAATGGACACAGGAAACATTTTGTAGCCTTGGACATGCTCTATATCTTGATCTTGATGGCGGTTATGTGACTGTATGTGTTTGCCAAAACTCACATAATGGTACGCTAAAGAGGGTGAATTTTACTGGATATAAATTATATCTTGATAAATATGACTTTCAAAAAACTGCCTAAAACACCATTTTATTAGTAAGGGTTCTCCAGAGAAATAGAATCAATAGGAGGTCATATATATATATATATGATTTTTATTATAAAGAATTGGTTTGTTCCATTCTGGAAGCTGACTAGTTCTAGGATCTCCTGGGTGGGTTGGAAAGCTGGAAACCAGGAAGCTGAGGGTATACTTCCATTCAGAATCCAAAAACCTGAGCATCAGGAGAGCTGATGGAGGGATTCCAGTATGAAGGTGGGAAGGCTGAAGACCCAGAAGAGCAAATATTTCAGTTTGAGTCCAAAGGCAGGAGAAAGTCAATGTCCAGGCCAGAGGCAATCAAGCAGGAGGAATTCTCTCTTACTCAGGAGAGGGTCATCCTTTTTGTTCTATTCAGGCCATCAACCGATTGGATTAGCCCCACCCTCATTGAGGAGAACAATCTGCCTTATTCAGTCTACCAATTTAAATGTTAGTCTCACCCCAAAATACCCAAAATAATGTTTGACTAAATATGTGGGTACTCTGTAGCCCAATCAAGTTGACACATAAAATTAACCATCACAAATATTCAAATTCATAATCCTTAATATTTGTGTCACTGCACCTGTCAGACTTTGCTTCTTAACATACTCAAACTATCTGCATTTTTTTCTGTCCATCCAATTTCTTTATTTCTCTTCACATACCCTGCTTATAGAGTCATGTTTTCACTTCCTCATTCATAATTTTCATTACCTGAAAGCCAGTTGCCTTTTTACTGAGTCAAATCATGTATTTCAAGAGTTAGCTTCAGAATTACTAACTTCAATATGTAAAAATAAAATAAATTACTTATCCATATATTAATAATCATAATCATGACATTTAGGAAGACAATTTCAATAAAAATATATGATTATTTGAACCATTCTCATTAATATTAGAAAGAGGTTTGAAAATTTTTATGTATTTTAAAATTTTAAAAATAATCAGATGATCAGGAGAAAGAAAGAAGAACACATAAAATGAATAATTTTGAATACATGGTTTTTGTCATGCTTCATGTTAACATTTTTACAAGATATGATGCTTTATCCTCACAACAATCTTACAAAATAAATATTAGTAATAATATTATAAATGAATAATTAGGCAATTGACACTAAATAATTTGCTATAGTTCAAAATGTAAGTACTGATTGGATAATCATAACCCAGCTTCATAATATGGGTTGTATCTTATTCCCTTGTTGGCAATAGCAATGTTATTTGGGGAAGGTTTAAAGTTACATTTAAGATTCACTCAGATATTTTTCCCTGTATTTCAACATATATTTAATAAGATTTACTGGTTATTATGACCTGTATTTTTCAGTTTTTTAAATAGACTATTCAAGTTGTTTTTAGGGGTTATTAGTAAGACGAATAACACACAGCCATGTGCATTGTGGCTTAGAGATAGATATAATTCAGCTAGAAATTATTTACTTATAAAATAAGTGGGTAATCTTTAGAGAGCACAGATTTTTTAAATTACTTTTATACAGGAAATTGGAGAGTGTCATTGTAATTATGCATTCTTTTCATTTTCAGTTGAAGGATTATGACACCTTGATAACTTGAATGTTGCTCCATGGAAAGTGAATGCCAGGGACAATCTTGCAGCTATAGCTTCCAAGCTGCCAAGTTAAGCACCTGTTTTCTTTTCTAAGAGAAAGCTAGAGATTACTAATAAGAAAATACCATTTGTGATTTAAGGCAGACTTTAAAGATTAGTTCACTGGAAAGAAACTGTAAAATAATATGTATAAACAATTATTTAAATTGGAAGTGAGCCAGAGTTGAAGGATTAGCAAACATACTTTTAAAAAATGGTTGATCACTGTTTAATAACTACAAATGGCCACCTAGTTTTATGTTACTAGTGTATTCCCTTAAAAAATGCTACACTCAAATCTCAACATTATTTTTATAAAGAAGCTGGTAGTTGATTATATTCATGTCCTACAAAATGCTAAGAACATATTTTTATTATGTTTAGGGAAAGTATATAGTGGTACCTATATTTTTTTAAAACGGATGATGTTCTATGCTTAAGGTGACTCTGACATTAAAAATGAGTATTATTCATTTAAATATTGTTTCAGTAATTTATTGCTTTGTGCATAACAAAGTATTATGAACTTGGACTACCAAGAACTAATTTTTAACAATCTGTATTATTTTTAATAATTCTGTATTATTGTAACAATCTCTGAACATATGAATAATAAAAATCATAAATAAACATTTTTGCAGATTTAGAATTCATCTGTTTTTGTGATATGAAAATTTAGACTAAGCTTTTGAAGTACTTTTTATTTTGAAACCAAATGCTAAAATCAAGGTTATTTGCATTTTTTATTTCAAAGTATGAATCAATTGCGTACTTAAAGGAACAGTAGAAAAAGGTTTAGAAAATTTCCTCACAGCATGTAATACAGATAATGGCATAAAAGTGAGTATTAAGCAGACAAATGAATGACTATTTCAAGTGAAATCATTAAAGTTTTAAATAAACAATTGATATTTGAATGCTCCCTATAAATTTCACTGGGATAAATATATAAAATAATTTCCAAATCTAATACTTTTTATATTTTTAATTGATAACTTTAGAAAGACTATCTTATTTTTAGAATTTTTTTTTTCTGTAAGGATACTTGTTCTATAGCTCACCACCTATACTTAGGAAGAGCTACAGCCAGTAGCCATAAGGTAATGATTAGTATTCAATAAGCATAACATTTTATTATTCTTGACCTAGGTATTGGACACTCATTATTCTTATTGTAATAGATTATACTCACATATATTTGGAATCAAAATGTCAGCTGCCTTTGGGTACCAAATTTTTTCAGTTTATTGTTTTAACCCTCTTATTTAATAGCTTTTTACAACTGCTTGAGCCTTCATGTGCTGGGAAAACAAGTATATTCCATAATGCTTTTCTGGGATTGTTGGGAATGGGGGTGACTGTAGTTCCTTATGGTTTTTCCTGTGACTCCCAGCTCCAGTTTTTTACCTCCATCAACTTCTCCATCCATGTGCTTGATTCTCATTGGTGTTAGGTTTTCAGACCATGTTGATCACCAGTGGACGTTACTCCCAATCCCTAGCTTTTCAAAAGACCATTAAAACAAGACTATGGACCAACATTTTACTGAAGATCTGAGGAAAATGATGAAAACTAATAGCATAGTACTGTATAAGCATCAACTAAAAACCGAATATTAGCCTTTATTAAACTACCTTTTACTGACCACTTATTGCTTGGAGGATCTCTTATTGACCATCCTCTACAGCCTGGATTTGATGTAACTGCTCATGTCTCTTGTTCTGTCCTTTCATCACCTTTTTCTAGTTGCCAAGAGATACCAAATTTTTCTTATGTTACTATGAAAAATAATTATCTTATTTGGCTTTATTTACTCTCATCTAGCTTAAGCCCCTTAGTATCTTCTAAATTCACCAGCAGAGTATCTTCTAAATTCACCAGGCCTTTTCTTATTAATTAAAAAATATGTTCCATATACTAATTATGCTACTTTCCTTGATAATATGAGTTATGTTTTTCTTAAATAGTATATTTGCCCATATATTTGTATGATAAAATCTTTAGGAGTTTTATGAAATGTACTTTACTATGTGTGAATTAGCCTTTCTGGTACATATTTTGAAGAATTAACATTTAAGGGAATTATATTAAATATTTGATCTTATTAACCAAGAATCTTAAAAATTCAGAGAACTACTCAGTTGAATGAATCATATGTTTTCTTATTCAGGTAATAGAGAATGAAGAAAAAATAATAACATGAGCTTTATTGATATAATAGCATTGACAAGAATAAAATATTTAGGAAAAACTTTTAACCAGGGAGGTGAAAGAGCTGTCTGCTGAAAACTATAAGAAATAGATGAAAGAAATTGAAAATGCCAATAAACAAAAAGACATTTTGCTTTCATGGATTAGAAGAATTGATATTGTTAAAATATCCATACCACCCAAAGCAATCTAAAGATTCAATGCAATCCCTATAAAAATTCCACTGATGCTTTGCACAGAAATAGAGAAAATAAGCCCTAAATATATATGGCTCCACAAAAGACCCAAAAATAGCCTGAACAATCTTGGGCAAGTAGAACAAAGCAGTAGACATCACACTTCCTGATTTCAAATTACATTACAAAGCTATGGTAATCAAAAGAGTATGGTACTGGTTGAAAAAGAGATACATAAACCAACGAAAGAGAACAATGGGACTATATCAAAATATAAAAGCTCTGTACAGCAAAGGAAACATTAACAAAACAATAATGCAATCTATGAGATGGGAGAAAATATTTGCTAACCATTTATCTGATAAGGGAATAATATCCAAAATAAGAAGGAACTCATATAACTCAACAACAACAACAACAAATAACCCAATTAAGAAACGAACAAGAACCTGAATAGACATTGTTCCAAATGCCCAACTGGCATATGAAAAGATGCTCAGCTTCATTAATAATCCAAGAAATGTAAATCAAGACCACAATGAGATGTGACTTCACACCTGATAGAATGGCTATTATCAAGGAGACAAGAGATAACAAATACTGTTGAAGATATGAAGAAAAGAGCACCCTTGTCTACTCTTGGTAGGAATGTAAATTGGTATAGCCACTATCAAAAACGGTATGGTGGTTCCTCAAAAACAAAAATAGAACTACCATATGATCCAGCAATCCCACTTTTGTGTATATATCTAAAGGAAGTGAAATCATTATCTCAGATATCTGGACTCCCATGTTGACTGCAGCACTATTCATGCTAGTCTAGCTATGGAAATAACTTATGTGTCCAATGACAAATTCAGCCACAGAAACAGAAGGAAATCCTTCCATTTGCAACATTATAGATGGATCTGGAGGAGATTACGATAACTGAAATAAACCGGTCAGAGAAAGACAAATACTACTTGATGTCATGTATACGTGGAATCTAAAAAGGTTTAACTCATAGTAGCAGAGAGTAGAATGGTAGCTTCCAAAGGCTAGGTGGGTGGGGCCAGGGTGAATTGGGATATGCTTTTCAAAGTATACAAACTTTCAGTTATAAGATTTCATGGGATCTAATGTCCAGCATGATGAATGTAGTTAATAATATTGTATTATACACTTGAAATGTGCTAAAAGAGTAATATTAATTTTCTTACCATACATTAGAAAAAAAAAGATAATTATGTCAGGTGATGGCGGTGTTAATTAACATGATTGTGGTAATCATTTCACAATGTATACATATAATAAATTATGCTGTACACCTTTAAAAATATATAGCCCATGACAAAGAGTGTCATTTCTTTAATTATATTTTTACTTATTAATACAATATAAGGAAAATAATCAGAGTTAACTATCTATTTTCATCAGTACAGCTTATACATTTTAAACAAGAAGTGTTTTATGTAATTTTATCTCCATTTGAAATCTCTCCAGAATGCATCCATCTGGGACTTCCCAGCCATGCAAATACCGATCACGGTATTTACAAGCTCCTGGGGACGATTTTTCCTCCTAACACTTCCTTCTATCAAAGATAGAGGCAACTTCTATCCTTTGTGCTAATGATTATGGAATTTATATTTTCCCATTGTGTCGGGAAGGCACACATTACACAGCCAATTGTTCTTAATCTGTTTGATAAACTATATATTCACTCCCAAGAAGAATACACAAACATAAAAAGTTAAAAATGATTTGACTAGACACTAACCTTGGGAAAATGATTAAGCTTTTCTAGTGAGTCATGTTTCTCTGTGAAGTCCTCCTTCACCACCCACCTATGAGTCATTTCAATCTTCCCAAACCATCACCCCTTTGCTGTCCTATATCACCTACCTCTAGCGTGTTCCCTACCAAGGCACATGTGTCCACAGTGATTCTCCATGCTCTACATCTGTCCTCCCCTCTTCCACATTAAAACAAACATGATCAACCTTAGATTCGCTAAAGATGCTTAGCTTGTGTGCAACCAATTAAATCTAGGAGATTTATTTTTTAAAAATAATGTAATTCAGAGTCACTTTTGTGGTTATGGATTGATATTTGAAGGAGAATTTTTGAAAGTTTTAAAGAGTATTGTAGACAATGCACAAGGGAGATCTTTATGATTGGGCTCCTTCTTAGTACATTTTAATTTAAACTAAACATA
Source organism: Balaenoptera musculus (assembly GCF_009873245.2). Classification (NCBI taxonomy): domain Eukaryota; kingdom Metazoa; phylum Chordata; class Mammalia; order Artiodactyla; family Balaenopteridae; genus Balaenoptera; species Balaenoptera musculus. Next base: position 88,924,023 of record NC_045796.1, on the reverse strand, counting down.
CAACAAATTGCCAAAATCTCAAAAGATATCAACATTGAGGGATGTAATAGGGGCAACAGAAGAGCATTAATAAGTCTTTCTAATAGTTTTTCCATCTATACATATCATTATATTTAGTTTTACCTTATCAAGAGAAGATCTGTTAAAACATTTTTAGTTTCCTTTGATGATTTCTTTAGGATGTCATGAATACTTTCTTCCCTTTAATAGGTACCCAATCTGATTTTGATGTATGTTTAGATACTATTTAAATGCCAGATCACAAACTATTTAAGATATAAACATTGAACAAAATTTTTCCATTACAATTTAATTCAAAGAAGTCCTCAGAAAAGAAGCCAGTTAAATGAATATGCCACATTTGCAGGCCCATTAATGTACATAAATGCCTAATTTTAGTTTCTTACAGGTCTTTCTACTCTTGTCATAGCTGCAGAAGTTGAATTGTGGTCAGCACTGTCACACAGATATAAAGTTTATTTACCATTCCACTCTTCAGTGATATGTGAGATAAATCACTGGCACTACAGGAATGTCTGTTAAATATCACTGATGTCAGCTGTCAGGTCATCTCACTTAAAAGGAGAAAAACTTGGCTCCTGGCTCTTTCTGTGTATTTTTGTTTCTTCAGCTAATGCCAACTGAATCCTAACAGCCTGGGTGTACAAGATGATGGATACTATTTTACAGCTTGGATTCTTTTTCTGTAAAGCACTGAAATTTATTTACTCATTATCATTCATGCTATAAGTTATGGATGTGCATTTATTTTTTTTCTTTTTTGAGCTTAAAAAGTTAGATTGCGAAATTCTCTCCCAAAGCGCAAATTAATGTACTTTTTTGTCTACCGCATGAATAGGGTCTAATATATATGGTAATTTGACTCAAACTAGTAGACAGAATTCATTTTAAGTTAAGATAATAAGCATGAATTTCACAATTAAATTTCCCTATTGGCTACTTTTTGGACAAATGCATTGATTTAAAACTACTCTCATTACTTAGAGATACTTTATCCCCAGACTAGCATAATTTAGACAGCATAATTCCAGTATGCTTTGGTGTACATTGACATCTAGAGACATAATTTAAAAAGAAGTTTTCCTCATAAGTGGCAACTTCTTTTTATAGATCCATTTTTCTTGGTTTTCATTTTTGAAAGACATTATTAAGTTCAGTTTTTAATGATTCTTGGAAAATTTTCATCTTATTTTAGACAATAAAGACTCCTGAACTTTATTTTTTCTCCAGAAATTTCAGATATCAGTTATTCATTTCTCTTATTGATACACCATGAACATGTTTTACACACTCACATGCTCACACACACACGTACATACACTCACTTTCCCTGACCCCCAACTTTAGGTAATTATATTAACATCCTCAACAAAATTGCATTTCCTCAAGGACCTATAAATTGTGCTAGAGCTTTATGTTGGTATGTCAAGGCAAAAATTGCACCAGACAAATTTAAACTGTAAGGAAGACTTCATAAGACTACAGTAATACAGAAGAGAGAGCAGAACCCCAACTAAACTCACCTCTGCTGAAACAAAAGCGAGAGGGTTCTAAGTGCTGGGAACTAGTGGGAAAGTTCTAGAAAGAAGTTGACCAATGAGATGTGTGCTGCACATTGAGATATTCCTGCCTTTGCAAACACTTTTCTCTGTGCTGAGGCCATCAGTGTTTGCTCATCGGTGCTCATCAGAAATGAGGCTCCCACCCTCCACATAGATGGGACATAGTGGCATAATCTTCCTTGAAGATTACATTTCAAAGGAACGGATTCTAGGTCCGAGAGAGAGACATCCCTGCGTCATAAAACTGGCAAAAATGGCTTTTAAGAAGATTTTCATTTAAAAGGGGCAGAGAAAGAATTTAAAATTACAAGTTTTCTAAAGAAAATGTCCTAAGAAAAGAAAAGTCAGGGCCTAGACTCAGGAAGAAGCCCGACTAAATTCTATCAAGCTGAGTGAAATTTTAATGCACTAAATAGGATTAATATTTATTTTATACTTTGAGCAACTATCTCTCAGGTATAGAATTTTCAGCTATGTTAGGTCATTACTTTGCCTTGCCAAAAACAATATAAAGTTCATAAGACAGGTTCTTGTGTTTGTTCTACATTTTAAATATCTAGAAGAATGTCTGGCATATAATTAGTTTTGAATAAATATCTGCTGAATAAATTAATTAATTAGGAACTATTTTACTCTCAATATTTTCATTTTAATAAAATGAATATTACTAGTCTTTACAATCATTCTTCTAGAGCTGACAAAAGCATTCAAAATATTTTTTGTCACTACATTATTACTATGACACATGACCTTCATACTAAATATTCAAGCAAGTTAAAGGTATTTAAAGAGTAACAGGAAAAAAGGAGAGTGCAAACTAGAGTATATTGCATAATTAGTGAATAACATCTAATGTCAAAGCACTGTATTAAGACCCTACATTCACATTTTTATCCTTTCCATATCAATTCTTCATTTTCCTATTCATTTTCCACTCAAAGGGCAGGGTTATATCTTTAAAACACAACTCTGATCATATCTCTCCTCTCGTTAAAACCCTTGAGTCTCTTTCTCTCTCTTCCCCACCCCCCCCCCACACACAAAGACTGAGTAACACACTAGACTAAGTGCTGAGCATTTATTAACTCAAACATTCCTTAAATCAACCTATGAAGTACCTGCTATTATTATTCCCATATTTACAGGTAAAAAATCTGAAGTAGAGAAAAGTTAAGAAACTTCCCCAAAGTCACACAGCTACTCAGTGCTGGAAGCCAGACTGTTCTCACAGTGGCTGGTGTCAGTGTGTGCTCTCAGCCGCTGCCCCAGCTGAATCTAGCATCCTTATCCTGGCTTGCCAGGCCCTGCATCACCTAGCCCCCACCTGCCTTGCATCCTCCTCTCGCTGGGCTCTCCTCTCACCTAGCTCGCTGCAGTCCCACCAGCATCCTTGTGTGTGTGTGTGTGTGTGTGTGTGTGTGTGTGTGTGTGTTTATTTATTTATTATTTATTTATTTATTTTTGGCTGTGTTGGGTCTTCGTTGCTGCGTGTGGGCTTTCTCTAGTTGTGGCGAGCGGGGGCTACTCTTTGTTGCAGTGCACGGTCTCTAGGTGCGTGGGCTTCAGTAGTTGTGGCATGTGGGCTCAGAGGTTGTGGCTCGCGGGCTCTAGCACGCAGGCTCAGTAGGTGTGGATCACGGGCTTAGTTGCTCCGCGATGTGTGGGCTTGAACCGGTGTCCCCTGCATTGGTAGGTAGATACTTAACCACTGAGCCACCAGGGAAGTCCCCAGCATCCTTACTCTTCTCAAACACTGAGCCATTTCCTGCCGCAGCCCCCTCTCTTAACCAAATCCTTCCGCCTAGAAGGCTTTACCCCGGTAACCACCATTCTCAGCCTAAAAATCACATCCCTTATCTCCTTATTCAGGTACTCCTTACTTTCCCCGTCATCACCGCTCCCCCTTCTCCTAGTCAGTTCTTTCCTTCATCTTACCACAATTTGTGATTCTACATTTGCCTGTTTGTTTATGTACTTACTCTCCGATTCTTCTCCACACTTAAAGCTCAATAAAGACAGGAAACATACCCATGGTGTACCTAGTGCCTCCATAGTAGGACTTCAATAAATGATTATAGAGTAAATAAATGAAATATGGTTATGATTCCCACAAAATTTACAAAACTTATGTAATTGGATGCATAAATGCATTCAAAATGTGTATAAACCTCAGAAGCAGCAGTAACAGGTCTTGCTCTGTTTTCTGTCAGGCTCCGTCAGACTGAAGGTGAAGTTGAGGTAGAAAATAGCAATATGTCTTTTCTATTATAACATAGTATCAGCTAGACCTAGTCTAGTCCAAACTCCACCTCCAAAAGCCTCGGGGTGAGAGTGGTAAATTCAGAATCCTGGGCATCCCCAGGATCTCAGTTCCCGGTGTTTAGGTGGAGCGCAGCAGCTTCAGGGTGGAGTTCGGACGCCTCCCGCCCTGAAGCTGCCACCTCCAAGGACAAATGCTGCCCTGCAAAGACACTGCGACCTCCAAGCTGATGCTGCTCCTGGGCTACTGTTCTCACAAACGCTATTGATCCACTATCGCTGTCTTTATGTGTTGGCACCTATGCTGAAGTCCCAGGGCTGCACTTTCATTTCTTTTCTACCATGGAGCCTACAGAAAACCTTGTCCAAAACAATCTTAACCAGTTAAATAACTCAGGCCCGACAGTATCTCACTGCAGTCCAAGGTTGTTTCTGTAGATCCTTTTGCTTTCCTTCTTCTTTTAGCACGGGGGGATTGACAGGAAGCACACTGCTCCTCTTGCTTTTGTTTCCCAGTGGAGCGCAGCCAGGAAGGAGCATGGGCTGGCGTAGCATGCCCTCTGCTGGAAGCCTGTCTTCCTAAACCCTTCCTTCTTCTGATTAGCTCCTTGTCCCTGAGCTTGACTGGCAAATTAAAATGATTCTTTTTTGTCATCTCTTTAAATCTTTTGCTACGCAACCATAAACTAAGTGTTCTGGGATTTTGAGAATAATGAAAACCTGGAACATTTAAAGATTCCTGGAAGATATAAAATTTAAGAGAAAAGTAAAGAGAAGAAGGAAGTAGGTGATTCAGAGCATAGACAATGACAAAGTTTTCAATTCAAAAATGTGAGTGCATGTTACATTCACATCCTTAGAGCAGTGGCGAAAGAAAATGAGATAAATGTAATGGGATCAAGTGAAGCAGGTACATTTACAGGTCATGGTAAGGAGTTTGAATTCATAGGTACAGTTTCATAGGAGTTAAATGTTAAGCTTTGTAGTCAAACAACTTGAGTTCGGATTTTGACTCTGTGCCTAACTAGATTTGTGGTTTTCTCAAGAGACTTAACCTCTTTAAGGTTCTGTATGCTCATGTTAGTAATATTATAATATACACTTCAGATTGATGGAAATCTATGTACTTACATAACAAAGCACTTACTTGGTTACTTGGTGCCTCTTTCTAACCATTGTTATCTTTATTAGCATCATTATTTGTTGCAAAAGGTGACTGAGTAGGGGGAGTGCTCATGATAAAGTCCCCAGAAATTACAAAGTATGACAGCAGGTGTTCACTAAGCAAGAAAAGTTGCAGCATATAACTACTTGAGGGATGTTTTGTTAAGACATCTATCACATGATATACAGTACTTAAAAAACGCACAGGATGTTATGCTAAGCAACATAGCAATGAAATTAAACAGACATTTATAATTATAAGACTTTCTGTCTTATCCCTACCATAGATGAGTGAGGGACTAGAATTTGACAATGGCTGAAAATGATCATTGCTGGCTACTTATTGTTTCCACACTGTCCAAAAGAACTAAAAAGAGATAAAAGTTAAAGCGTGGTCCTTAGAAGCAAAAAAAAAAAAAAAATGTCTCACATAGAGTGATACAGTATTTTCAGTAAAGAAACTTTGAATCAAGGAAAAATTTGATAGTCTCTACACATTTTTTAAACAAAGAAAATGAGTATTCAAACCTTATGGGATTCACCTTTCCCAGAGCCAGCCTGAATAAACTAGAGGAGATTTCTCCTAAATTCTAAGTTTCAAAAATCTCTGGGAAGTGCCAATATTACTTCCCCGATCTACTACACTAGGGATCTTTAGCTGGAAGCCTGACGTGTGGGGTGGCAATGGCCTTTCAACTCTCCCCATAGCATCTCCCTGTTTTTAGAGCTCTATGATTCTCTATCAGCAGGTGATTTTTCAGGCTTCTGCTTAGGAAATACACAGACAATATTAGGATTCGTGACTGCACTAATGTGCTCTTTGAATGAACATAAGGTTTACTTGACACATATTAGAGTCTGAACTTTTTAAAAAATTTTAAACGCTAAACTGAATGTGAATACTTTGACCTCTATATCTTGCCTTTTTGCTCCTAGGAATTTGAAGTATTTTGTATACCAGGTAGCAGAAAATATCTGTTGAAAGAGGGGAAAGTAATTTTTTCCCCTAAAGGAAACTGAGTTCTTAGAAGCTCAAAAGGAATCCCTGTAAAAAATTGATTTAAAACCATAATAACTCTCATAATGAAAAGATTATACCGGATCTGGGGTATTGCAGTGAGAATTCCCACATGTGCAAGCCTGGTCTCCCATGCCTGAGCCTTTTCAGAGCTCCTTTTAAATTCCCCTGGACCTGCTTTCCCATCCTCCTCTTTGTCACTGAACCTTTCATTCTTGAATCCTATTGCTCTGCCTGGCTTCTCCTCATGCATAACTTATAACAGCTTATGCCAGACAACACATTGTGTTAACAACAAAGAGATGTAGGAACATCATTTGAGTGCCGAGTCTGCTGGGATGCCACCTCTGAATAACCATTTGGACCCATAATGCTTGTTCTTGGACACTCATTACTTGATACTATGTATTCAAATTCAGGTTAAAGATCACCATTACTCTATCTATGTGTGGAGATATAGCTCTATTTTTCAATATCAATATTGATATATAGAAATGTATAGCTAGATCCAGACCTATCACTCACTTGACTTTGACCTCTAAATAAGTATATCAAAGTAATATATGTTCTTTTACTCTCTCTCCAGAAAGATGAAGGTGAAAACCCACCATGTCAGAATAGTCTAGAGGTTCAAAACACTGTATTGAATCAGACTCTCAGGTTTTGAAATCAATCCCTATCACTTTCTAACCTTTTGACCATGGTTAGCTATCTCTCAGACTCTTCATGCCCTAATTTTCTCAGCTAAGACAGTAGAGATAATAATAATAATAAATACTTTTCAGGGACAATTCAAGTGAAAAACTTAGAAGAGTCTGCCACATAGTAGATATTCAGGAAATATTAACTATTATCATAATTAGAAATAATGTAATTGCCTGCTGAGAGGGTACAGCTCCATTGACGGAAATGTCCTAGATTAGTCATACTCAGCTGACTTAACATGATTTTTAATTCATATACCATTGTGTTGGCCAAAAAGTTCGTTCGGGTATTTTCCCATAAGATGTTACGGTACAAAATGTCAGGTACTATGCTATATATCAACAATGAACTTAGACATGCATGGTTTTGCTAGAAAAGTATGATAACTACAAGAAGATGAGGGAAGTACATCAGTGGAAATTTCTATGTGAGGTTGGTGGAGCATTTGCCATTACCTGGGTTTTCAGGAAAGGCTTCCAGGAGAAGAGGTTACTCAAACTGAGTAATAAAGAATGGAAGTAGGCCAAGTAAAAGAAGTTTCAGGAGACCCTTCCAGGAACTAGGAGACATGACTAAAGATATACTGGATGGAAAGTAGTGCGTGAGGGAACAGCATATAGTTCAGTATCGTTGGAGCAGAAATGATAGAAATGTGCACAGAGAGAAAAATAGTGTCCTAGTTACAGAACAACTGACTTACCTGTTAAAGAACTTGGCTTTGCTCTCCCTATGGAAACTTTGTTGAACTTCTTATAGTATAGTAAAATAGCAATTGAAATGTTCTGGAAGGGATTTGATAAGGTATGAACAAGAACAGTGGAAATAGAAATAGAAAAATAGGAATAGAGTAAAAAAAAATTAAACGTTAAATATTCAGAAAACATTTCTGTCAGAATAGGTTAGGTGTTGGGTACTTGGAGAAAGGATACACGATCTTGTGAATGCCCTTAATACTTCTGGTTTATATTATTGAATAATTATATTACTAACAGAGATATGTAATAGATTGTAACTAACACATTAAGAAAATTATGGATTCTGAGGCCTTCAGATTGATCTGTGCAAAGGTATTTTTGTCTCAGGAGCAAGGAGAAGGTCATGCCTAGAGATATATTTGAAAGTCTTTGGGAGTTAAAATAAGTTCAGTGGAAAGGTTTGCCAGGATGAGTGTGGACAGAGAAAAGCAGTGTGTCAAGATCAAACATGGAGAACCATAAAGCTCCAAAGAAAGAAGAGACTTGATCTCTGCAAAGAATGATGAGAATAGACATCAGAAAGTTAAAAGAAGAACCTGTTGAATGACGATTAAAGAATAAAAAGAAAATTTTGTTTAAAGTAGAAATGAACAGTATTAGCTGTATCAAAATATTTCAGTAACATGAGATGAAAAATTACCCATTAGGCTTTTCAGTTGGAAGGAAATTCATGGGATTGATTAGTGTTAGTAAATGATGGAGGTAAAAGACTTGTACTAGGTTGATGTCTAAATAAGTAGGGGGAGGGGTGGAGGAAGGGTGAGTACAGTTATAGTATAGAAATTAATATTTTATGAAACTTGAAGATGTTAAAAATGGGAAGGAAAGAGTAAAGGAATTTTGACAGAGGTGAATGAGAAAGACTTGACCCTGTTTATTGATGGAAGAGTAAAGTTCATGGAGTGAGGGGCACTATAAGACAGAAGATGAGGTAGCTGATGGAAGAAGTTCCTAGAGAAACGAGAAATGAAATTTCCCTCAGACAGAAGGAAGGACATCTTGTTCCAGGAAATTGGAGAAAATAATATATTTAGATATAGTAAAGTTTGTAGGTTGAATGACAGGAAGTTGGAAGGAAAACGAAAAATCAAAGGATGGGGTATTTCTTTCAGGGGATAGAACAGATGATATGGTAGCAAGGAGAATAGAGAGCAGATATATAGGGAGATGTAAGCAAGAATAAAATATCAGAGTTTAACAGAGCAGAATGGATTGAGAGGACTAAATTAATTAATTAATAGTCAGCAATGTGTCTGTTCAACAGTATTTGTTTAGTATTTGAGGAAGTTTTGAGAGTGACAAAATAACCATAGGGAAACTGCAATTTGTAAGATTTGTGCAAAATAACACTCAGAGGTGACTCCCTGACATTGTCACCAACATCATACTGACCAGAAGGCCAGCAGGATCAGGGAATTTTGAGGCAGTAAGTCAAGTGAGAGTTCCACTAATATCCTTAGCAGTTGGAGAGTAGAATTACATTTAGTCTTTAAAACAGAACAGAACTATAAACATTTGACCTGCCCGCCTTTTCACCACCCATCACTCACCTCACAGCATTATCTCCTTCCTCATCTCACAGTCTAGTGTACATCATTGTAATTGTTTTCTTATAGCCAGTCGAAGTCTGTCTTTTCTTTCCACTTTAATTTTTATTGCATTTAAATATTCCAACAATAGCAAAACCCTATTTTCTGCCTACTCTATGCCTGAACTTTGAAACTGAATTTGTCTGGTAAGAACAGTCAACATTGCTAAATGGCTTAACTTTAAAATAATGATGAAAATCTCAAGTGAGTTCGCAGCTATGCCTCATTATTGGACTATATATACATAGACAGTTTACTTCCCAGTTCTCTGAAAATACTGTTTCATACTTTTCCCTCTCTTATTGTATAATTGTGAAATAAAAGCTGTAAGACAAGATCTTCCATATGCTCTTACTACTATGTCTACAAAACCACATGAATCTGGACACTGGTACTTCATCCTCCCTCCAGTAGCAACGAGAACCCCATTTGTGTTCCTATGACCAGCCCAACTTAAAAATGGAATATGCTTGCCTCCTTTTGGACTTTACTTTTAAAGTCATCCACTTTTCATCCTGTGTCCACAACTTATTCTAGACATACAGTCTAGACTCTCCCCAGCAGCTTACACACATTCTTTAATACCTCTCATATTAAAAACAAAACAAAAACTAAAACATTTAGAACCCATAGACTGGGTGGCTTATAAACAACAGAAGTTTATTTCTCATACTTCTGCAGGCTGGAAGCCCATGAACAGGGTGCCAGCATGGTTGGTGCCAGGGAGGGCCTCTTCCAGGCTGCAGACTTCTCATTATATCCTCACAAGGTGGAAAGCAGAGAAAGGAAGTAATCACCTTAGCTCTCTTTAAGGGCACTAATCCCATTAATGGGGGCTCCATCCTCATGACCTTACCTAAGACCAATTGACTCCCAAACACCCCACCTCCAGGGCAATCACATCAAGAGGCAGGGTTCAACACATGCATTTTGGGGGAACACAAAATTCAGTACATAACACACATCAAAATGAAAGAAAGAAAAGGTTAGGCTATTTCTGACATATTAAAAATGAGGGAGGTGATGGAGACATGAAGCTGCTTCAAACCTTCAAGGATAAACACTCCTGAACAAAGTTCCCTAGCCTCATACAGGAGATGCTCAATTATGGCAGTAATTATTCAGAAGAAGGTGAATTATGTGTCATGGTGAGTTTGATTTCACAGAAATATGACCTCCTACCCCAAAACAAACCTGTAGAGAAATTCTGAAGCCTTCATGAGATTGGAAATATAGAAGCAAACTTCTGTTCCCATTTTGTTTTCAGTATGGCTGGCATGTTTTCTGATTTATAAAATATGTGGGGGTTTGATTACTGTTTTGTTAGGAAAAAAACCTCTTATTCTGTGAGAACCACTTGCCTGGACCATTCAGTAACATAAATACAAATCAAAGAACCCAAATGTCCCTGATTTCATTTGTTTTTTGTTGTGTTATTCAGACTCAAAGAAGGTAAGTATATATATATATATATATTTTTTTTTTTTGGTGGTCTGGTATCATTTTGTATTATATTTAGACAGAGCATTTTCTCTGAAGACACTTTGTGTGTGTGTGTGTGTGTGTGTGTGTGTGTGTGTGTGTGTGTGAGAGAGAGAGAGAGAGAGAGAGGGAGAGAGAGAGAGAGAAGGAGAGAGGAAAGGGGCTATGAGAGTAACTTCTTGTTTCTAGGTTGTTTATGCTCATAGTCTTCAGAAACCAAGACTTAGAAATGTATATGAAACCTGATGAAATAATTTTCACTTTACCTTAGAGGAGAGATTGCAAAGACAAGGAATTGTGTGGTTGGGAGACTGAAATGATTGATGTTATAACTGACGAAAAATGTTATTAGAATTTTAACATTGAAATACATACATATAGATGTACACATATGATATACTGTACATATATGATAGGAAATACATATATGCATGTGTGTGTATATATACATTGTCTGTTCATGGTTATGTGCACACACGCACATACACACACGCCCAGAATTGTAAGTACACAGGCAGTGAAAAGGAGGATGTTTTCACTAACTATCTTCAAAGTGAAATGGGAAGTGAAGATTTGTGTATATAGTTTTTATCACAGACGCTTGATATCATTTGTGTACCTTTGGTTTTGTGTTGATCTTCAAGAAGGACTGAGCAAGATCTAAGTTAAATGTTGCACCAAACTCTCATAGTGTTATAATGACCAGTCACACAAGGAACTGTTGGGTCTGTAAGACAGGGCAAGCCCTGTGGATCTAAGCAGAGGAAAGTATGGATGGACTGTTGGAGGTATTGGCTAGGAGAAAACAGAGAGTAGTGTGGGAGATGCCTATGGGCCCAGGACTAGAAGTGGTACATGTATTTTCTTCTCAACCACTATTAGTCGAACCTTAGTCAAATGGCCCCATCCAAATGCAAAGTTTAGAAATACAGCCCATGTTCAGCAGCCATTGCTCAGCGCTACTCTACACTACAGGAAAAGCTACTTTTCTGGACATATCCTGGGATCCCACAGGATAGAAAGGAACTTCTGAGATGTAAACATTAGGTTATGTAATGTTTGCTGCATAGTCAAGAGAAAGTATTTGCTGTTTATTATTCCCTAGCATTCAATAAGCTGTTAACCCAGCCTGGTGTCAGAGATGGTTTAGGGATTTTGACGGAAGCTGCCACTTGGGCAAGAGTGTTAAGTGGAGCAGAGCATCCTTACCTAATCAGCACTGTAATCAAAACATGAGTTAGTTAAAGACGGCAAATATAGGAGAATTTTGATACATCAGAGCTCGAGCACCAGTTCCCTCTTCCTATACTGAGATCATCTTTCTAAAACGTATCTTAGATGATCTAATGTTCAAAAATATTTAACAGAAAGCTGCTGTATTTTTTCACATTACTATCTTGTTTACTAAGTTTAGAAAGAAATGTGAAGGGATATTTTGGACTATAGAACACAAGTCATGATCTCCATCATGAGCCCAGCATTATACGTATCTTCTTATTATTAGATTCTTAATATTAATAAGGTGGGTATTCTACACTGACTCTAACAGGCAGAAAAGTAAACAGATATGTAAGCAGGCAAAATCATTACTACTCAAGGGCACAGAAAAATTATCTTCATGACTTTTCTCTTCATTTTTAACCTGTGTTACAGAAATCATTGATCATATTAAGGAGGTTTCTGAATTTTCATTTTCAGTTAAAGCTAATATGTTTTCATGTTCTGTTTTACAGAGAGTTAAGAAGGTCATATTCTAGCTGGAATTAAAAAAAATAACTGCAGAAACAGCCATTTTTCAAAAGAACACAGTATTATTGAATGCAGATTAAATAATATTTATCTTTAACTCTGGGTTTTAAAAATCTTACAGGAATGCCAGAAACATCCTATAGCATTACTCCTTACAGAAAACAGACAATGCTGCAAGGTGTTGAACATCAGTGGAGATATGTGTAGCTTCTATAAATTATAAATCAGTCAGCAGAACACATAAAGAAAAAATATGAAACAGAAAATGATGCAACTCATAGACAAGAGAAAGCACAAATATCACACTACAAGTTTGTCTTTGAAAATCTGTCAGTTATTTCCTCATAGTGTGTTAACTGAAGGAGAAAAATGGAGCTCCAGGACGTGTGGCCATGCAGCACTTCAGCTGGAGTTTCCTAACTGTAGAAGCTGAAAAGCCATTCTTTCTTTCCAGCTAAAAAATGGTGAAGTTTTGTGGCCAGAGGGCAACTTGTTCAGATTTCAGATCCCAGTCTTCTTTGCCTCATGTGATTACAGTACACTGGGTTTGTAGTTACCTCTTTTATTTACCCAGAAGAATAAAGTGCTACTTTTTCTCAAAAGTAAATGTTTCAAAATTTGATTTTTTCTACCATTTTTCTTATAGTTTTTATTTTACTTAGCTTGTTTTTGATTCTTTATAACTAGAGACATATTTTTGAAGATTTCATACAAACACTACCAGAGAAAAAATATATATGGTATTTATTTGAATCAAGTAAATTAAAATGAAAAAATACATTTTAACTTTCTGTTAAATTAAATGCTAAAGAAAGGGCTAGGGAATGATTTGTGTATGATAATGATAATTGCCATAATAACTGGACTTGAATACTTGAAAATTCAAATGGAACATGAGTATTGTAAGAATTCCTTCCTAAAAGACTAAAGTATATTTGATATTGATGATAAATGAGATAAGCTAATCAAGCAAACATTTCCAAAAGAAACATGTGTCCTGAATTTTTTGAACATTCCAGCACATATGTCTTTGACTTTCTTTTTTTTTTTTTTTTGTAGTTTGACATTTTGGATCATGGATTGTATTCAGGTCTTCCAAAAACAAGTGTAAGCTTCAACAAATTTTACCATATGCTTTTAATTTCCAATGTGAATAGCATATCATTTAAATCATATAAAATATTTTGGATGACTTTGCTATAGAGATGTTTTAGGCGACTCATCCAATGCTTTTTCAAAGAACCAAAGAAGGTATGTGTGTTCATGTTCTGAACCAAATGCCATTCTAGATCTAAATTTGGTTAATGTAATGCCAATTATTTTGGAAACCCATAGCTTCTAAAGATGTAAAAGTATACTGTTTTAAATCTTGCTACAGGTTTATCAGTTTTGTTGACTTTTAAAAGAACCAACTTTTTGTTTTACTAATTTTCTCTGTTTTCCCATGTTCAATTTCAATGATTTCTGCTCTTATCTTTGCTATTTTCTTCCTACATTTATCTTGCTTTACTTTTTCTAGTTTTTTGAGGTAAACTGTTTATTTGAAACTTCTCCTCATTCCTAATGTAAGCATTTTAGTACTATACATTTCTCTCTCATTACTACTTGAGCTGCATTCTATATATTTTGACATGTTGTTTTTAATTTTCTTTCTACTTTATGTGACTTTTAAAAACTTCCCTTGAGACTTACTCTTTGACATACGGGTTACCTAGAAATATACTATTTAATTCCCACACGTTTAGAAATATTCCTGTTGTCTCCCGTTTTTTATTTCTAGTTAGTTTCCAGTAAGGGTGGAGAAGACACTGTGTATAATTTATATTATTTTAAATTTGTTGAGGTTTGTTTTATGGTACTAGATTTGGCTTACCTTGTTGAATATTCCCTGGATGCTTAAAAAAATGTGTATCCTGCTTTTGTTAGGTGCAGTGTTCAATACATGTCCATTAGACCTTGTTAGTTGATTGTGTTGTTCAACTATTCTATATTCTTGGTGATTTTCCATTTAGTTATTAAATTAATTATTGAGAAAGGGGTTTGATATTCTATAATTCTAATTATGGATTTGTTTATTTGTCCTGTGATGTATACCAGGTTTTGTCTCATAAATTTTGAGGCTCTGTGTTTGGTGCATACACACTCAGGATTATATATCTTCATGGTTGATTAATCTTTTATTAATTATATAATATACCTCTTTTCTCTAGTAATCTTATTTTCTCTGAAGTCTACCAAATATTAATATAGCCACTTCTGCTTTCTTTTTGATTAATGCTTGCATGGAATATGTTTTTTTCCCATTCTTTCACTTTCCATTTACCTGTATCATTGAATTAATTTAAAGTGAGTTCCTTGTAAGCAGCATATAATTATATGCTAAAAATAAAACTTTTTGTTTGCAATATACAGTTCTTAACTTCTAACTTACAGAGGTTCAATTATAGTTTGTCTCAATGTAGATCTCCTTGAATTTATCCTTTTTGGGATTCCGTTGCTCCTTGAATCTACAGATTTGAGTTTTCATCAGATTTGATACATTATCAGTCATTATTTCCTTGAATATTCTTTTAGCCTCCTTTTGTTCCCCTCTCCTTCTGGAACTTTGATTATACAAATATTCCATCTTGAGTTATTGTTGCACAGATCCCTAAGGCTTTACTTCAGGCTTTACTTTGTTCAGATTGGACAAATTTGATTAATCTGTCCTAAAGTTCACTGATTCTATCATCTATCACATCCAGTTTATTATTGAGTCTATTCAGCAAGTTTTAAAAAAATTTATTGTATTTTTCATTTTTAAAATTTTCATTTAGTTTTTTTAATAATTTTGATTTCTTTACTAAAATTTTCTAATTTGCAATTATTTCAAAATAATTGTTGTTAATTATTGAAGGATTTTTGATAGTTGCTTTAAAATCTTGTCCTATAATTCCAACAGACGACACTTCTTGGTGTGGATATCAGTTTATTATCATTTCTTATTGAAGTTATAATTGTCTTAGTTCTCAGTATGAAGGGTGATTTTTTTATTAAATTGTATCCTGGACATTTAGTTATGTTAGCAAACTCTTAGTGACTAAGAAAAGCAGTTTGCCCTCCCCTGTGTGGGTGAGGATCATCCAATATGTTGAGGGCCTGAATAGAACACAGATGTGGAGGAAGGAAGAATTCTGCCTGATTGTTGGGCTGGAACATGAGTTTAATCCTGCCTTCCGTACTCCTGCTTCTTAGACCTTCAGACCAGAACTGGAATCTATATTATCAGTTCCCAGGTTCTCAGGAATTAAGACGCAGACTCAAATACACCACTGGATCTCCTAAGTGGAGGTCAGGACAGAAGATTCTGGAACTTCTCAGTCTCCATAATTGTTCTCTCAATATATCATGTATATACATACATCCTCTTGGTTCTGTTTCTTTTGAGAACTATGACTGACCAATACACAGTGTTTCCAAGTTCTCTTATGCTTGCCTCTTCAGATATTTCCAGAAATTATTGTTGTAATTAGTGGGGAGGAGAACAGAGAAATGAGTCTGCATCATCTTGTCTAGACCAGAAATCCTAAAAATATATTGTGGTAAAATTCATGAAAATGGTTTCAAACAATTTAGATAAAATTATTTCCATCTCTAGAAAATCACAATTTCCTCCATTTTTCCCTTCATTTAAGATACTGTGACTTGCTGGGGATAACTTGTCACAGCATCAAAGATGCCCAGTACAGATTTGTCTTCTCTAGGGACTCACTGTAGCTGACAATTATTTTTACTCAACTGTTATGGTCTCTGTGTTGCATTTACTATAGCTGATAGCTAGATCATCTTTATTTCCTCAGATCTCTAACCAAGCAGGTGTCACCCTTAACTGCGGAAGGTATTGTAGTTACTATAATTTTAATGAAAATTCAAGTTATTTGACCTAAAATTCCTGTATAGTCTTCCTCTTTACTCCAAAATCTCCCTTACCCCTTTCTGTCCGATCTCTCGCAGATAAAAATTATGTCCCTTTTTAGTCACCACTATTCATTCCATTGACATAATATTTGGGCCTGAATCTTTCACCTTATCTCCCCTAGAATTCTAATTTTTTAATAACTTACTCATTCTTGTCCCTTAATTCAATGAAATGAGTGTCCCTGGAGTTAGACTGGGTGGAGGTAATATGAACACAGACCTAGAATTTTAAGAATTGTAAGCAAAATATTTTTAGGATTTAAAATATTCAATATATATTTATTACATATAATATATTATCTATTATAATATGTTTTATATTATATATCATATATTATATTATGTTATCATATCATATCATATATTATATAATATAATAATTAGAATATTGATTTTATATTAATAATAATATAACATTAATATATTTTATATACTATGTTCTAATATAATATAAATATAATTATTTTATAATAATTAACATAATGATATAATATTAATATAATTATTTTATATAATAATATGTATTATGTCATATATTATATATCATATATAAAATATTAAATTATATATGATATATTATTATCAAATATTAATATATATTGAATTATATATACTATTATATATTATATGCTATTTATTTATATAAATTATATATAATTATACATAATTAATGTATAATAATTAATATAATTATAATATATAATGATATATGTTATATCATTATTACTAATTGTTATTATATTACATAATTATATAGAATAATAATATGCACATATATTTTACACATCTATAGTATCATATGAATAACATTATAAATATTTTTATATATTTAAATTATATTTATATTGATATTTTAAATATAATTTTATATTATATATTATATGGTATGTTAATTATATATAACATATAGTATTATATATAATATATATAAATATAAAATATAGGATTATATATATAATAAATATTCAATTATAAAATTTATATATATAATTTAATATATATAATCATATATATAAGTATATATCCACATATAGTATATAATGTATATTATATATTTTATATATAATATAGTATAATATAATATAATGTAGTGTATAATATATCATATAGCATAAAAATTATATGTAATATATATTTTTATATTATATATATTCTATTTTATATATAATATTTATAAAATAGAATATACATATATAAAATTATATATAATCTTTAATTATATATATATATTTTTATATGTATTTTTATAAAATTTAGTTTATATATTTTATATATAATATAGTATATTATATGGTATATATTATATAATATAAGATAATAATATATAATATAATAAAATGTTATTAAATATAATATTAATATAGTATATAAATATGTAAGGATTCTATAAATTTATGTTATTTAAAATATATAAATATATAAATTTAAACATTATTTATATAATATATAAATTTATATATTACATAAATATTAATGTATATAATATATAAACGTATATATTATACAAATAAAATATATATAATATATAAAGATATCTTATATCCTGTATATATTATACTATATTATATTATATATAGTTACATAATATATATTACATAAAATTATATATAATTATAAAGTATATTTATAGAATATACAATATATATTATATATAATATAAAATTCTATGTAATTTATATATAGAAGATGTATATTTAATATAAAATCATATATAATATAATTATAATATATAATAATATATTCTATACATATATATTATGTAGGTAATATAATATTTATAATAATGTGTAATATTTTAATAATATAGATTATAATTATTATTAATATAATATTTAGTGTTGTTAGTAATATTAACAATTATTATTAGTAATTATACAATTACTAATTATTATTCATATTAGTGTTACTTTATATATGTGATATTTATAATTAATATGATTATCATATATGATGTTACATAATATTTAATACATATTTATAATATTATTATTACATATATCATGTTATATAATATATAATTCTGCCTGATTTTATAAACCATATATATTATACATATTATATAATTATATGTTACACATTTAATATAATATTTATATTATATTATGTATATTATACATATAATTATAAATTATGTACATAATATATATTATATATATAAAATCATATCTATTAATATATAATTATAGTATATATTATATTATAATATATAATTATAGTATAATTATAATATGATTAAAATACATAATGTTATGTAATATATAATTATTACTAATTATCATTATATATAATATATGTGTATTATTATATTTTTATGTAATGTATAATATATATTATATATAACATATATAATATATAATATATAAATAAATATATTTTTATATAATATATTAATTAAAAATATATATTTTATGTAATGTAAATTATATATGTTATACAATTTATATAATCATATAATATAATATATAAAATGTGTAAGAAAATAAATTAAATAATAAATGAAAATATAAAAATTTCATATATATTTTATAATATTATAATATTACATTATATATTATAACATGTATCATATTATATATATCATTATACTATATATATATTATATATTATAGAAATATTATTATATAATAAAATATAATATATTATATATTATGTTATTAATAGTGTATAATATACTTATACATAATTGTTATTATATATAATAAACATAATTATATATTAATTATATGTATTTCTGAAAAATTAGTTATGTATATACTTTATCATTTGTAAGTAGTTTTAAAAAATAAGGGAAGTCTAGATCCTTTTCACAGTTCAAAGATGAATTCACTAGAAACATTTTCCGTATTAAAATACACTTCATGTATTTGCCATATTTGAAAGAACAATTGACTAATTAACATTAAAATATCACTGACAGACTTGCTTATATTCAATCGTGTTTAACAAGTTACAATTCTGGAATTATAAAATGACACCTTAAGAGGGATTCTGGCAATTTGAAATTTATTATTCAGAGAAGTTGGAGGTACCTTATATATTAAAATATTACAAGAACCTAATCATCTTGAAATGAGAAGCTGGAGAGAAGAGGTAAAGTATTACTGCTGTTTTCAAAACTTTGATTTCATTTCAAAGGTAATAGGGATAAAGTATTTTTCTCTATTTTCCAGATGATAATGTCAGGACCCAAGGAAAAAGTCCTAAAGAGAACTAGATCTTAGCACAATATGAGTAAACATAAATAAAAAAGAAAATAATAACAGCTTAAAATTCAGCAATGTTAAAAGATGAAGTAGTTTCCATCAGGAAGTTTTGAGTTACTCATCCATCAGTGGAGTTACTCTTATGGTTTGAATCCATAATGAGACTGGGCATTATTCTCACAAAGGTAGTGAGAAAGGATTGAAACATCAAACGAACTTTAGATCAGATGTCTTCTAATGCCCTTTCCAACCTTGGGACTATAAAACGTAAACTTCACCAATTTCTCCAAAAGAGAATAGAGCATTTATACCTCTGGCCAAAGGGATGTTTATAGTATTCATAAACAACAACAGAGGAAAAAATGTTTTTAAATTATTTACAGAACTACTGACAGATAATACATATAAACAAATAAAAATGATTTATTCCAGGACTTCCAAAATATAATGTCTTTTTTCTCCTTGTAATTTACCATTTTTTTGTGTGAATATTTAAACATTTTTATAGTAGACTGATCTAATTTAATCACTTTTCACTTTCCAAAAGAATAGGATTAAATTTGAGATTTATTTCTACTTCTACAAGTCAAATTCTTCCTTCATTAAAGGTACATTTATTTGCCCTACCTACACGACTTAGAGTTATTTACAGCATTTGCTTTAAATTTAATAAGATATAGGCCCAGTTCTAGTGAAGTTTTCTGATTTTAAATTTTCATATGGAGGAATGTCAAAGAAGATCATTTATAGCTTTGCTAGCAAAATGAGTTCATATAAAATTTTTTTAAAAACTTGTACTAACAAAAGCACTTGCAGATTTGCTTATTTGTGGTTTTTAACTTTCAAACTTTGGTAAGAAAATTCAGGCTTAATAATAGTCATTTCATAATGTCTTCAGAAAGAAGATTATCAATTTCAGTGGTTTGAGGAAAAAAGAAAGCCGACTCTAGTATAATTGGTGGGAAGGGCACTATAATATGCTTACCTATGACTGTAAGTGAATCATCAGGATTTCAGTATACTTTAAAGTGTGTTTCTTAAACCAACTACATCAGAGTTACTTGGGAAGCCTATTGATAGACCCGATCCTAGGCTTTCAGAATCAGATTTCTGAAAATAGAGTCAGAAAATTTGTATTTATTATAAAGACACATTCAGGTCTCATGACAGGGATAATTAAAGAAATAAATAATAAAATAATTACTAAAATAAAATAAAACTCTTTACAGAGTGAGAAAATATTTTTTTAATGACTTTGAAGGGCTATGAACTTATGAATAAAACTTAATACTTTGCCTTGTTTCAAAAAAAATCATCTTTATCTCCATCAGAAGATGAATTCTCACCTGTGCTATTTAGTCAACAGAAACTACTTTAAAATTTCTATCATTTGTATAAGTAAAAGCAAGCTGGAACATATGTAAGACTTGGTATTTGGGAATAACATTTTCACAAATTGTAAAGTTGTAGAGATTTAGCTCAAAAGTTCCTAAGTGTCTGTCCAAAAAGGGAGAAAAAGCTTTGCTCTCAATGTTTTAGTCTTTTTGAGGAATTACTGCAGAAAGAACTAGGTGGGGAGGGGGGCAGGGGAGCTCCAGGTAGAATGGCTGAAGGAAAGTTGACCTAATCTGGCCATGGTAAGCACATCTCATCAGGGAGAGGCTCTGTGCTGATGCTACTGTGTCCACAGGTAGAGCCTTTCCCCTCCTGGTGTTTGCTACCTGTTCATGTGCACTGTGCTGTCCAAAGGTTGTCTCAGATTTTGTGTGTGTGTGTGTTATCCAGATCCAAAGCTTGGTTTTGTCATTGGTTTTCATGAAAACAAATCTGCACACATAGAAACATTTCATGATTTTTGTACTTTATTCAATACTGAAGGAGTCTTAAGTGTAACAAAGCAGACAGTCTTCTGTAAAATCTATCTCATTTCCCTTTCCTTTCTCTCTCTCCGTTCACAGAACTTGGATATATCTGCAATATATCTTCTACTCTAAAAGAATTTTCAAGGAACATTTTTCAATTACAAATAATTCTATCTATGAAAGAACTCCTGAAGACACTTTTTTCCCCCATGAGAATGGAAGTTCTTTCCAGGCATGAATTTTTGTTTGTTTTTGTTGCCTTTTATCAAATCCGCAGGGACTTTGTCAAATGCCTGGGACATAGTAGACCCTCAGCCAGTAATTGCTAATTCGTTAAATGAGATAGATGCTTTATATACTGAGTGTTTTCTTACATGGAGTCAGAATCACATGTCTTACTAGCCCTGCCTTAACTTTCCTTCCACAGGACAAGAAAAAATTCTCGCTGGTTCAGGCCACCTCATGATACCCATCTTCACTGTAGCCAAGTGAGCTAGGAAAGTTTCCTGTCTTCTCATTGTCCAAATAATAGTGAGTCCATACCTATTTCCTCAAAGAAACACACACACACACACATACACAGCCCAGAGCCCTGGTCTAGGTTTAAGGGACATTGGGACATTCTGATGATAGGGGAAAGCACTGCTCCAGGTGGAAGGTACTGGGGTCTGACAGACTGACTCATAACTGTATCAGTTCCAACTCCATAAATTAGGCTAATGCTGCTGGTCCCAGCCTGGCTGTTTGGTCTCACTTCCTGAGTTTCTCACTCTCTTAGTCTTGGTTTCTCACTCTCACTCCTCTTAAGAAGAAGCCACATTTTCACTTCTCTGTGAACTACTCCCACAATAACTCAGGTAGACTTGGATGAATTTCCCAGACAGTACTTCATCTTATCTTACTGACAGTTTCACTTGTATATATGGTTATTATTCCTCTTCTTTCATATTTTCTAACTACAAATACTTATATAATAGTGTCATATTTATTCTGGTACAGGTTTCTAGTTCCTGCGAACATGTAGTACCTCTACTTCTCCAACTGGGGCTCTTCTCCCTCTTCATGAATCACTCTGTGTTTTCTAGAATTGGGTTTTTTTTTTTAAAGTTTCTATGCCATAAATAAAGATGGAGGATCACTCTTCTGGCCCCAGGAGTACAGTGGGGAACATGCTGCAATACAAGGACATGCAGTGTGTTGGTTGGTGCTCCAGACATGTCAGCTTCTAAGAATTGCAGCATCTCCAGTTCTTTTTAAATTTATTTATTTATTTATTTATTTATTTATTTATTTATTTGGCTGCATTGGGTCTTTGTTGCTGCGTGTGGGCTTTCTCTAGTTGCAGCGCACAGGCTTCTCATTGTGGTGGCTTCTCTTGTTGTGGAGCATGAGCTCTAGGTTTGTGGGCTGCAGTAGTTGTGGCACATGGGCTCAGTAGTTGTGGCTCACGGGCTCCAGAGCGCAGGCTCAGTAATTATGGCTCATGGGCTTAGTTGCTCCACGGCATGTGGTATCTTCCCAGACCAGGGCTCGATCCCGTGTCCCCTGCATTGGTAGGTGGATTCTTAACCTACTGCACCACCAGGGAAGTCCCTCCAGTTCTTATAAACATTATTAGCTGCCAGAATCAAAAGAAAATGAGAAGGGGAAAATAAGATAAGTGGGAGAGAGGATGTTGGCAGCAGCCATTGATGGATCATTTATAAAAGTGTTGTTCAGAAGTAGAGAAGGGTCTAATTTTTAAAACTATACTAAGACTTGTTTGCAAGAGTCTTCTATTATCATAAAGTACCATCCTGCTGCATAGAAGATAGAATTTGATTTTTTCTCCCTGAAAATCATCACCTGATATGCAATATAAGTCTCTGCACTTTAAAAATAGTTTTACCACTTGTCTCCTGGATGGTTATTTTACAATCCCATATAAATATAATAATCTGAATAAGAATGTGTGGGGCTCTCACAATTTTAAAAACAAGGACTCATAAGGATATTATTTCACTAATATTAATGTAGTTACTCATTTAGTATTGAAGGTAACAAACCTTTAGTAGCAGAAAAATGTTAGGCCTCTCATTTTTGTTTACCAAGCAGCATTTCATGAGATTTCCTGCCTGTGTCATTACCCATAGAGGAAATGTTAGTTTTATAATGGAAATGCTACACAGCAAACCAGTAATCACCAGATTGTCTACATAAGTAACTCAATGCGGATTTCCATCAAATAATTCACACTCCTTCAGCTCCATTGGGTCACAGTAGAAATAGGTGTTGTACATGGGCCTTACCCAAATAAACTCCTAAATTACGAATCCTCACCCCCAACCATGATTCATATCCTGTCCTCTCCCTCACTCTTCATGTCAGAGATGTTGCTGCTGCCTTTGTCATGATAAATGCTGTGAAAACAAAGCAACAACTCACATGTGAACCCCAGTTTCCAGAAAATATGTGAGTTCCAAAATAGGAGTCAGAGGTATTAAAAACCTGAAAGATTGATTTCAAGTATTGAACCAGGAACAGACTCAAAGTTGGAGCTGACTTCCCTATCTGTTTAAATCCAAATACTCCTACCCAGTTGTGTGGGCCCAGAGGACAATGCCATAAACTGTGTACTTCACTTTGATATACTGTCAAATCCTAAGAACAAGACATTCAGGTGGGTGCACACATCTTTAAACAGTTCCTTCCTCAGTCATACTACCCCCAAATTAACTGTGCCCAGTAGGTATAATAAAGCAATGTAAGAGGCTCAAATTTAGAGAGTCTGTTTGCCAGGAAATGAGAAAGAAATGAATAAATTTAGTTAGGAGGGTGTCCCAATCCCAATAAATTTCATTATGAAAACCAGTGTCCAGTCCACTGGTATTGCCTCGTCAATATGATGTATTTTTTTAATAAAAATATTACATTAAATTATGTCTTTGGTTCCTGAGGATTTTTGGGGGGCACCGTCTTAAATTTTATGCTCAAGTTGAGTACCTTACTCATCTCCCTATAGTCTGTTTTCTGAGTGCCAAAGATGAGTTGTATATATTTGAATTGTTTTCAGTGGCTAGCCCTGGACCACAGTGCTGATGAGATCCTTTTCCAACTGTTCCTTTCCCTTGAGCCACAGGACCCTTTGACCTCAGAAACCAAGTTGCCAGCCATTAGTTACAGACACAGTTTAATCAATAGATACATGTCTTGCTTTTTGTTGTTATTTTTAATAACATCATTTCTATGGGAAATGTGTTTAAAGCTCCAAGTAATTATTTTTAAGAACTTGGTTTTGGAGAATATGGAAGGGAGAGATTGATGTTATGTTTACACACACACATTCTTACAGAGTCTTCCCTGAGGAACCAAAATCGCTTCACTTCATTTTGCAGAGATACCCAAATGCATGATCTATTGGTGATGTTTCCTCAAATACATGCAAGTCTCATACGACAACCCTTAAGGTGCAAGTCACCATGTTTGGGGTAAGGAAACAAGTTAATACCTGGTTCCAAAGTCCCAAGAGTGCACATGGTTTCACTGGGAAGAAAATATTGACAATTGTTGGGGACCACCACACTGGACCTATATCAATCAGGAGCTGCTGATGGTGCCTCCAATGTGCCTCTCCACTCAGATGGTAAACCTCATAGCCTCATAGCTCCCTTTTCAGCTAAAATGACTGAATCTAGTCCTTGTTTTTGGAATGACTGCCTCAGTGCTTTCATTACAACCTGTTTGTCCACATCACCAGCAATGTGGCATTCTCCCTCCACACAGAATGTCTGATAGTTGGCTATGAGAATAGGGTGAGAAATACACATGGAGGTGTTGACAAGTATTTCTTCATGGGATATGCAGAGTTTGAGGCCATCTCTTACTGTGTCCAATGCCCATGTCAGTTAGATTAAGGAAAATAGTGATTAATTGTGGTCAAAGTTGTCTGGTTAGAGATGGCAGACCAAGCAATCAGTTAAATTTAAGGAGCTTGCGATGGTTTCTGAGAGCTGCACAAGGATGTTCTCCTTCATGGGTAAGATTCCAGGGATGATTGCAAAAGACAAAGACCATCAATACCCCCTCATTCTCCTGTCACTCCAGGAGGTATTTCCTCACCAGGAACTAGAACTGTCGCTCTTCTTTTACTGCCCCAAATCGACATCTTCCCATAGCTTCCCCTATTTTCAATCGACACTTACTGGAAACGAGATCTTTTGTCCAAAACCATGAGTGCAACGGAAAAGAATTTTTATAACATGCAAAGATATCTATTTGTCCCTTTCTAAGTGGACCACTGTTTGAGGGGGTAGCAGTCATTGTACATGATCAAGTGTTCATTTTCCTTTTGATCTATTATCACAGCAAGCCATCATGAGAATCCAGGTAGCTGAATCAGAGTTGTTTGCCATCTTTTGGCTGAGCTGCTAGTTGGAGCAGGTACCATCCAGTCCAGCCTAGGGATGCAACTGAGGGAGAGAAAGAATCATCACACCCAAAAATGACCAGAGAAAAAGTTCAAATTTTCAAAATAGGTATATATGAAATCCCATACCTTTCATTCTGATCATAGTCTAGAAAGTCTCTGAGAGGAGATGGCCCCTCTCTTAGGACAGCTCCATTCATGACCAAACTGCCCTACTAAGGTGTGCGGACTAGGAGCAGGTGAGGGAAATAGTCATAAGTTATTTAGATAAATTTTGAGGAGGATGCTTCAATAAGGACACCAAATGCCTGTGTCTATTAGGGCGTGTGGAGAGTCTACTGAAAACATTGATTACCAGACCATTGTTGCGTGGCTTTTGTGAAAAAGTGTGCTTTATTATTTATATTTGTGCTTTATTTATAAGATTGTCAGAAAGCTGAAAACAAGACACAGATTAATTTCAAAAACCATGATCATGTGACCAAAGTCAGCTGATCACACTAGAACAGCACCACCATAACTTGAAAAAGTGTCCACTTTGGTGTGGCCCCACCAAATAGTCATGAGAATGGTCAAATTCCGGTACAGGCAATCGGTGTGCCAGGAGTGAGCAGGGCCACAATCCACACCGAGTTGTCATGAGACAAATGGACCAACTTCTGGCAGGAGCCACAAATCTGGCAGTCAGTGCTGGCCTCTGCATCAGACACATAGGTCTGTTTACTCCGTGCCTAGTCTAGGAGAGCAGTTCTGTTGCCATGTCTGGTACAATTATGAATATAGGCAGTAGTGGGGACAATCTGGATTTTAAGTCTCTTGATGAGGAACTTGACTCCATTTGGTCTCTTCAGTTAAAGGGCCCTTACTGTGGGCATCTTTGTGATGATTGAGAGACTGACTACTAGCCATGATTTGTTTCCACCATGTGCATCTTCCAATAGTGGTGTCTTTAACCCACCAGTTTCTAGTTTTCTAAAGTAGGAGATTAAACTGGAACTCAGCCTCTTGGGAAATAGCTCAAGCATCACTGAAAATACTATAACAAGGCTAATCAAGGGTAGTATTGTTCAGATAAACAAGAACAGCCTTGGGTTTGGCCCACTAAACAGAGACCATGTCATTTTCATCTGCGTAGCTGATGCTGAGAGTGAACAGTGCAGCAGCCTCGTGGACACCATCAGGTTCCACCTTGGCCAAACCATCCGAGAGCCATCTGTGAATCAAGGGCCCTGTTGAGGCAGCAGCTTTGCTTCAGTCAAGGGAGTGAGGATGACATTTTCCCTAATTAGATAGTTGCCACTTTTTCATGAAAATACTGAGAGGCCACTGGGGCAAGTCAGCTGTGCTCTTGAATATAACTTTTCCGTTTGACTAGCTAGGTTTCCGGGCCCTACGTTCTTTGTTAATCATTGAGTCTGAGTTGATCTACCCCCAAACAGGCATATCGGGCTCGGCAGTCACCAGACCATGGGTCACATGCTCAGTTTATACAAGAATTTCATAATAAGCTAATGGCTGCTTTTGAAAATAAATATGTCTGGTTGACATGCCAGGGAGAGAAAGAGCCCGAATCCTCAAGGCGGGTGGCTTCCCATTGTTAGAGGTCCCAGTTGTCAACATGGTCAGGCACAGAGACTCACAGCTCTGAGGACTGTTAGAGGGTGAGACCCCAAAGTCCCCAGTCCTTCTCTACATGTGGCTTTTTCTCATTTGGGGAGTTCCTTTTGGTACTAATGGGAAGAGGAAGTAAAAACATTTAGTGCTTGATTCAGATGTAGAAACAACAACCACAGTGTACAGAATAGGCTGTAGAGGCTCCAGAAGATCTTCCAGAGCAAGGGCATACACTTCCTTGGGTTGGGCAGATGGGGTGAGGGCCAATCAGAGCAATCTAACAGGGCATTGAACAGGGTCAGGGGCGTGTCTACAGGTTAGACTCAGAGCACTGCTGTTTCCCCAAATCCACACATGGGTTCTGCTATGACTCCCCCCGCCCACATTCACAAGTGAAAAACCTACTGTCCAAGGTGATGGTATTAGGAGGTGGAGCCTTTAGAAGGTGATTAGATCACGAGAGGGACCCTTCATGAGTAGGGTTAGTATCGTTATTAAAGAGACTCCAGGGAGCTGGCTCGCCCCTGCCACTGTGTGGGGACACAGCAATAAGTTAGCAGTCTGCAACCTGGAAGAAGGCCTTCACAAAACCAACCACACTGACACCTGATCCTGGACTTCTGGCCTCCAGAACTGGGAGAAATATATTTTTGTTGTTTATAAGCCACCCAATCTTGTTAGAACACCCCAAATGGACTAAGATAGGCTCCTTCTGGGCTTTTTCCTTAGCCCTGAGAGTTCTACCCTCCAAAGTTTGGGGCTAAATTCTTAACTTCACTCCAAGCAGATTAATGATCTGCAGAATGATTGAGGAGAGACCCTTTTTGGCTTTGTTGCAGAGCCCTTCTTTCCAGCCAGACTTGTTTCCCACACATTGGAAAACTATGGGAGAATTCACCCTACATTTCTAGCCTAGTTCCTGACTCTTCACCATTGACTCAGAATACAGAAAATGCCTCACATTGAAAAGTCACCTTATGTCTGGTTGGGAGCAGGTTGTATTTCCCTAAGATGCCACAATATCTCCCATGCTACATGTTCCTTATACAATGGGACTTTGACAATTTTTCCATTGAAGCGTGGGATGTATGCCCCCTCCCCTTGAAATTGGGTAGGATTTTGTTTCAACCAATAAAGTAGGATGGAAGCAACACAGCATGACTTCCTAGGCTAGCTCTTAAAAAGTGATTCAGCTTCAGCCTTTGTCACTGGAATTCTCCCACTCATTTAGCCTTCAGCTGCCATATTAACCGTTCAGCTGCCCTGAGGCCACCAATCCGTGAGGAAGCCCAAACTGTTCCATGGAGATTACGTGGAGAAGCTGTGGGACCACGTGGAGAGAGAGTGAGCAATGCATCTAGCACTCAGCTCTTCTATCCCTCCGCTGTTCCATCTCCAGTCACATCTGACTACAACCACTTGAGAGACTCTAGGCCAGAATCACTCTGCTGATACTTTCCAAAATTCTTGTCCCACAGAAACTATAAGAGAAAATAAAGTGATTGTTGTTTCAAGTCTAAGTTTAAGCCTAAATTTGGTGTGATTGTTTCAAAGAAATGTATAACCATAACTTCTAGTTTCCAGTCTGTGATCTCAGCACCATGAGATAGTCAAAGTTTCTGCCATTTCTTTACTCCCCTATAAAGTCTGTTCGTCAGGGCCGGTAGAAAAATAACTTGTGCCAAGATATGGCACATTCCCAGAGGACATAAAATACTGGCAAACATTTCATTTCAAAGGGCTTTTCTATCTTTGGAATTTTAGTGCATCTGGTCCTTGTTGCTTCATTTCTTATGTCTTTAAAAATACTTTTTTTTTTACAATGCATTCTTTTCTATTTACTGCAGTAAGTATCTTGGCCTTTCAAGACATAATCCATCCTGCTCCCATCCTGTTTAAAGGTAAATATCACCTTTGCTCCCTATACCTATTTCAAGCTTAATTTTTCCATTAATTTTTCCATTTTTGTCACTATTTAGGACAAAACATACACACACACACACACACACACACACAGACACTTTTTTGTTGTTTGTTATAATACCCAGAATACTGAGCAATAAGAATCTAGGATTTTCTGACTCCAAAATAAAGTTATAGACATTCCATTTCTTGTTTTGAATGATGGATATTTTATGTTTTTTTTTTTTTTTTCTAAAAAATTCACCATTTCAGAGTATTATGGCACTAGGTAGCAAAGCCCTAAAGCAAATCAAATGCCTTAGGAAAAGCTTCCTCATTTGTTGATGGACCCATTTGGATCACACTCCCCAACCACCATAGTACCTCTTGGATGTAGGAACTGATAAAAGCCAGTTAAGGCTCACTCCTGGATTTGGGGCTAGGGCAATCACTAAAAATTTGGGGGCTGTGTTAGGATCAGGGAGGAAATGCCCAGTTAGTATTCTTAATACCAAATAATATAATACAACTTATGTCATTTCTGCTGAAAAAAATACTGGACAGCTATCAGGAGGCCCAGAAAATATATTATCTAGCTAACCAACTACAGAAATGGAATGGGGCACAAATTAAGGAAAACCCCATAAACCAAAGAATCTGTTAGGGTGACTCCACCTACTAGGAATTTGTTGCCATGCCACAGGATCTAGATGTTCCAGAACATTCACCATCACATCTCTTAGCTTCCACTTCCTATGTTCCTACTTATTCCAAAATGATTCTGAGAAGAGGCCTGTTGTCCTCATTTAGTATTCTAAACCTGAAAGCCAGGCCCCATATCCAACTTTTCTTGGTTTTATCCAAAATATTTAGATATTGCATCATAAAAGAACAACAACAAAACAAAAACAGAAACAAAAACAAATGCCCATGGCGTGCCTTCCCCTTTTCTGTGCAATGTTAGTCAGACACCTTTACTTGCCAACATACAGTATAGTGTACTGTTTCTCAAGTACATCCATTGCATTAGATTTCAAATTCAGTCTTGCGCTAGATCCTAATGACCATGACCAAATTATACCTAGTGCTACTGTAATAAATTACCACAAACTTCATGGTTTAAAGCAACTAAACCTTGTAAATTTCTAGTTCTCTTTGTCAGAAATGTGACATGGGTCTCATTGAGTTAAAATAAAGTTGTTAGCAGGTTGCACTCCTTTCTGGAGGCTCTAGACTTTTTCCCTGTGATGTCACATTTTCCATGGTGTCTCAAAGTTTCTCCGTTTTTATTAGATTGAATTCATTTTAACAATCTAGGATGATTTCCGCATAACCTTAATTATACCTTCAAAGTCCGTCTTGCCATGTAGGGTAACATTCACAGAATACGTGGACATTGGGGGACATTGGGGAGAGGGCTGGTACTCTGCGTGGGGGTTTCCTTTGTTTGTTTTTTGTGGGTTTTTTGTCATTTTTTTAGAGCATTTGGTTTATTTCTGACACGTGAATCTCAAGACAGCGGCAGATTCTGGGTGGAGGGGTTGGGGGTCTGCCTCGGGGTTGGAACTCCACCTTGCGGGTGGGGAAGGCCTCGCCCTGCACCGACACCATGTGTTACTGCCCAGCACCATGATGTTCTGTGGGTCGTGTGTCTCTTGGACCACAGCACATTGGCACAGAATCAGGCGAGATCAGAGTCACCCGGAGGTCACGGTCCCCCTGCCGCTTGCCGGCCAGCAGAGCATCCAGGACCGACCGCCTGCCCTCTTTCTTGCGCTGGCCTAGGTCATTGCTGACTAGCTGAGCAGTGGTGCTGGACCTACGGGCAGGTAGGCGGGCTGAGGTGGACAGGGAGGGGTCGGGGTTGCTGGCTGACCTGGACAGGCTTAGAGCAGCCGTCTTGGGGACTAAGGACCTTCAGGACAGGAGCCCCCGGCCGCCCTTGGCACTGGGCTCCCTCCGGGCGCAGAGTTGGCCGAGTTTGGGCAGCGTCACCGTGGTGGCTTTGAGGGCGTCGATGCCAGCGCTGGGGAGAGCCAGGGACTCCGGGTCCTGACGATGTCCCGCCGGGCCTCTTCGGGGCGCAGCATCTCGGGTTCCACCATGCAGATGCGGCGGGGTGAACAGCGAGGGAGGAACTTGGGGTCTGGCAGCAGGCCGCGGTGAGGGACCCCCAAGCCTTCCGAGTTCTCATCTGAGTCCGCGGTGCAGGGACCGGCGAGCAGAGGGTCCGAGTCCAACAAAGTGTGCGGGGACCCGCCAACCGACCGGACGGCGTCACTCCAGCCACCGGAGCTCCCTCCCGCCCGCCCTGGGACCGCCCCCGGGACCTGGCGCTGCCGTCCTTGGAGCTGCCGGGAAGCCGGTGCCGCTGCCATGGCCTCGCGGCGCTCAGACACGTGGGGCGACACCAGGCACTGGTCCCCGTCGGGCGGGAGGCCGCGCAGCGGAAGCTCAGCCCCTCCTCGCTCGCAGACAGGGACACGGCCTCGTCCACGCGGTGGAGCGCGAGGACCCGACCCGGCGGGCGGCGAGGGCAAGGCCACCGCTGGAGAGGCCTCCGCTTCGTCTCTCCGCCCCGCCCCGGGCTCAGCAACGGTGCCCGCGGGACGCGGGCGGGCAAGGGCGCGCGGGCCGGGGCTGCAGGCGGCCGACAGCAGCCTCAGCGCTTCGTCCTCCGGGCCGGCGCCGTCGTCCCCGCAGGGCTCAGGCCCGGGCCCGGCTGCTTTCCAGTCTGGGCGTGGCCGCCATCCCGGGCCCGGGGGCTGCGGTCCCCCCTCCCCCGGCGGGGACCAGCGTCTCCATCCCGGAAGCTGGGGGCTCGCGGACTCGGCCGGGGAATGCGGAGCCACCGCGGGCCCTGGGGCCGCCTGGACGCCAGCCTTCCTGCCGCTGACCACCGTGGAGGCGCTCCGGGGCACCTCCCGGGGCTGCGTCCCAGGGGCGTCCGGCTTTGCCTCCCGGGCCGACGGGGCTTCTTTATCAGCCTGCGAGGGGCCTAGCCCCGGGGAGCACCTGCACTTGCCCGGCGACGCTGTTGCCCGGCCTCTCTCCTGGAGCTGTCCCGGGAGCCCACGCTTCCTCGGCTCTCGGCTCCCCGGGGCCCTGCCAGGTCCTGGGGGTTAGCGCAAGCTCCGGCAAGAATCCCAAGTGCTGCGGGCAGACCAGGCGCGGGCGCGCGCACAGTGTCACCAGCCCAGGCGCGTCCGCTGGCAGAGCTCCTCGGGCTAGGCCGGCAGCCGCTCGAGATCAGGGGCGTGATGCTCAGGCAGGCCAGGAGGCGCAGGGTGTTTTTGTTTGTTTGTTTGTTTTGGGGTTTTTTAAAATTTTATTTATTTATTTATTTTTGGCTCTGTTGGGTCTTTTTTTTTTTAACATCTTTATTGGAGTATAATTGGTTTGCAATGGTGTGTTAGTTTCTGCTTTATAACAAAGTGAATCATTGGATGAATGGATAAAGAAGATGTGGCACATATATGCAAAGGAATATTACTCAGGCGCAGGGTTTTGACTCTGTGCTAGCCGCGAGGAACACGACACCCAGGTTGGATGAGAAGGCCTGTCTTCCCTGGAGACCCCGCCCGCTGCCCTTCGCATGCGGCTGACTGTTGAGGATGGGGAGGCTGTGAGGGCCCGCCGCGGGGGTCACCAGCAAAACGACCCCCCAATCCAGGTGCCTCATTGGCTTCCAGGAGCTCGTGGACCAGCACTGCGAAGAAAGCAGCGTCACCAAGGCCGCTTCGAAGATGTAGCCGCAGGGCCTGGGAGCCTGAGGACACCCGCGGAGGTCGGGGCTCCAGCAGCTGGAGGGGTTGCTGGCCCAGCGGGTTGGCCACCTGCTCAGAGAGAACTGGGGAGGCCCATCAGAGGTCGGCATGCACGCCTCCTGCCCCGGGTGTGGACACCGGTCAGGTGTGGCCTTGGGGGGTTGGTTACCCCTTTTTATTCCAGGGACTACGTGGAAGGTGGAGAGGGGTGGGCATTCTTTCTTTTTCTCTCCGAAGAGGTTTTTAGCACAGGTGACCCCGTTCTCACTTCCTCCCCATCTCGCCACCTCTCAATGGCACTTCTCTCCCCATCTATTGTCATGACAGCATCTCCGGATTACTCGGTGGCGCTTTTGGGATCACTGCTGGGGCCACCGGGACCAGGCTGGGCTCCGAGGAGAAAGAGCTGGTCCTGCTGTTATGGAAAGTCGTGGATCTGGCCAACAAGAATTTGGGACAGTTGTACGAAGTAATAGACCAGTTCAGTTGGAACTGACCAAGAATTAATTGTGTAAAAGGAACTAAGATGGAATGTAAAAACCTGTTCTCTGTGCCACCTGGGCCAGGCCCTCCAGTAGTTTAACCAGTGGGCAATCAACTGAACACTGGGTTAGGAACCTTCTTCTCTCTCTGTACTGAAGGGCAGCTTCATGTCAGGCAAATCCTGCATCATGAGGTTTCCAAGAAGAAAGTATTATTGATTGAATGTTTCTATTCCTTTTTTGATTTCTGTAAAGAATTCAAGAAGTGTTGCCTTGGTTCACCCGATATTGATCAACTGGAAGCTGCGGTAATGGCAGAGTGTTGAAATGTTGAGAAGAATAGTTCAGCCTCCCAGTATGGAGCTTCTCAAGTTGACGATATTGGGAATGTAATTTAAGCAATGATTTCAGAGCCTTATAATCGCAGGTTTTCAGATCCAGAGAGAGTAAATCACAAATTCGAAAGTGGCACTTACAGCAAGATTATTGATAACAAGACTACAGTCAGGACTAGGGATTTATCTTGACAGCCTTCATTTCAAGATATTTCAAGATTCTTGAAAGGACTCAATATTGCCAAGAGAGGTGAAGCACTTTGTCAAGCGAGTAGAGAAGCTCTGGTTAGGTTTGTGAGTAACACAGAGACCTAGCATTACACAGGCACAAATATCACATGGGGACCCAGTACACTGAGGCTTACAAAGCAAACAAGTGAAGATTTTCTTAAAATTGCTGGTGGTGCATCCAAAGAGGTAGCCCGATTTCTCTTGCAGGGAAAAGGTCATTGCCTGCATTCAGGGACTCCCTTTCACGGCCACAGCTGAGGAAATGACCTTCTTTGGACAGCATCGCCCCATGTCTGGGGAGAAGGCATCCTCTTTGTTACCCACCAGATGGCAGGCCAGCAGGGAATGGCTGTGTCTTCTTTGCTGTGCCCAGAATGCCTTGAGGAAGCATAAGGACTTGTTGGGTAAAGGATACATTGAGCTTCTCAAGAGCACAGCAGCCGATGGTCAGCAGGTGGGTTGGGCTGCTGTGCTCCTGGAACGTGGATGTGTTCACCAACCCCGAAGTTCTCTGAACACAGTACTATTGGGATTTTAATGAGGCTTCATCACAGAGGCATGACTGATTACTATCTCCATTACAGCCCCTCTCCTCTCTCTGGAGAATGAGAGGTGGGGCTTAAAACCCCAAGCTTCTAATTGTGGCTTGGTCTTTCTGGTGACCATCCCCCATTCAGGAACCCAGAAAGAGTCACCTCATTAGAACAAAAGACACTCCTGGAAATTTCAAATGATTTAGCGGTTTGGTGTCAGATATTTCTATCACTCAGAAAATTTCCAAGGTCTCAGGA
Organism: Balaenoptera musculus; assembly: GCF_009873245.2. NCBI lineage: Eukaryota > Metazoa > Chordata > Mammalia > Artiodactyla > Balaenopteridae > Balaenoptera > Balaenoptera musculus. Next base: position 88,889,170 of record NC_045796.1, on the reverse strand, counting down.
GCTCTGTGTCAGCCACTGGGATCAAGGACTAAAAGTTAGAACAAAAGATTCTCCTATCTCCCCTCTTTACAATGGGTTTAGGAGCTCTGCATCAGGAACCGTTTCAAGAGACCAATACTTATATTTCTTATTATTTCACACCAGGGTAACTAGTCTGTTTTTGTCATCTTACACCTCATCTTCACTCCCTCCCCTACCACATAGTTTATCTGGTTAAACCAAAATCCTAGGCTGTTAAAGTTTTTAGATGAAGCCACAGCTCTGATGCTAGGAGGCCGTCTGTATTAGTTTTCAATTGCTGCCTAACAAATTACTACTAACTTGGTGGCTTAAAGAACATCCATTTATTAGTTCACAGTTCTGTAGGTCAGAAGCTGGGTGGGCTTGACTATGCATGAGGTCAAAATGAAATGTTGGCCAGGCTGGGCTCTTACACGGAGGTTCTGGAGAAGAATCCACTTCCAGGCTTATTCAGGTTGTTGGCAGAATTCATTCTGTATGGTGGCAGGACTGAGGCCCCGTCTTCTTGCTGTGGGCTGAGGGTCACTATCAGTTCCCAGAGACCGCTCTTGTTCTTTCGTGTGGCCTCCTCCATCTTCAAGCTGGAAGCGGCATGTGGGCATCCATGCCTTGGCCATTGTTGGGCTCCAACATCTCAGCGCTACATCCAGTCAGGAGAGAGGCTCTTAAGCGCAGTCTCTTTTCCCAAACTGCCAAAGCCACTGGGTCACGGCAGCTCCCTGCCAGTTCTCCAGGCAGCCTCTAGAGCTCCCTGCTCAGGTTCCCTGAACAAGGGGGACATTTACTAGTGGGAGCCACGTCTAGCCCACCCAGATGAGGATGGCCACTTTTTTTTTTTTAAAGCCACAAAGCTCAATATTTACAAGAACAAATCCATACTTGGCTCTAAGAATACTGGCCACATAAAGAACGGTTTACTTCTCATAACAAGAAAAACCTAAGCGTATGCCTTACTCTTAAAATATAGAATAACAAATAAAATTTAAAATTCAAAAAGTAAGCCACTTATTGAATGCATGCCCTTTCTCCTTCTGGGAAACAGCATAAAAGCAAACTTTGTCAGGGCTCAGGGCCTTCCTATCAGCTCCCCTGACCTGCAGCTGTGGCCCTGTAACTTTAAAAAGGTCATCCTTTTCACACTGGCCAAAGAGAGCCGGAAGGCAGGCCTGGTGAGCTTGCAGCACACCTCTTCCCACCCTCTTTGGGAGAGGTAAGTACTGACTTTCTGGGAAAGTTTCCAGATGCAAAGTTTGCTCCTCTGCCTCCTGGGGTTGAAGGGAGCTTGGTGATCCCTCTGGCACTGAGTTTTGCTCCCTGCATTCCAGCCCTGACTCTCACTCCACCAGGACCTGCGGCTGCAGAGCTTTAAAAGTTTCCCCTGCACTGAAGCTAGCTGCCCTCCCCAAAGAGAACAAGTCAAGTCAGATGATGTGGAAGATGCCAGTCCAGCTCTTTCTTTTTGGGAATCATATCTCCCTGGGTCTGGCAGAAGGAGCCAGCAGAGTCTGGCTGGAAGACATAATGATCCCAGGTGTGGAAGGTGGCATGGCAGCCCCAGGTGCCAGCCAAGAGCCCTATGAGTCTGCTGGATCGACAGCTCTGTTGCCAACAAGTGCAGAGTGTAACAGACATTCGCACAGAGTATCTGCCAACTCCAGAAAGCACAGCCCATGCCCCAGAGAAGCCAGAGCACAGCCTCGAATGCGCAACTAGTCAGTCCATGGAGAAAGTGGGTGGAGAGACACAGAAGATAGTTGAGAATGATGCCTTGGTGAGTGACCTGGGTTAGAGCTGTTGTTGGGATCTTTCAAGCCACTGGATTCGTTGGTGGGATCATCACTGTGGTCGTGCAGAATGTGTCCGGAAGGTACTCACCCTCAAGAGCTGAAGAACTGTGCCCTTCTTCCAACATCATTCAAAGATATAGTTTCCAATTTCCCCTGTCCCCAGACATGTGGGGGAAGGTGACCCGTGGAAATGCTTGGCCACCCACTCAAAATCCACGATGATCCGTCCGCTTGCCAACAGCAATAGAAGGAAAGATAACTCAGAAGACTTGCTCCTTTAAGCATTTGTCTTTTGAAATTTTTTTAAAGATATAAACTTTGTAAAAGGTGATTTAAAGGGAAAAATGCATAGAAAGTGGAGCAAAACTATGTAAATTGGTTTATAACTAAGACAAACAATTTAATTCAATCCATGTTAGAATATGTAATTGTGTCTTTGTACCAACCATTCTCTGGTGTTATTAAAATGCAAAGGAATTTGGAAATATTTATACCAATGGAGTCCTTGGGTCTGGTGCTGTGTCAGTAAGTGATATAAGCCTTCTGCAGTTTTGGATCTGTTGAAATGTACATATTCCGGTCTAGTTTGGTCTATTTTTAAAGCCTGATTTAGTGTGAATGATCAAGTAGAAAATCTAAAGTTAGATAATATGTAATGAGCAACTGCCTTCCACAAGTCCAGATAAATCATTTCAAAGGCATCTATTTTAGATCATAAACAGGAAGCCTATACTTTTGAGAAGACATTTTGTTTCTCACAACTAGGCCACCGGGCAGGCTCTAGGCTTGCTTTACTGCCTTCTCCAGCAGTGACTTGATGACACAAGGCTTTTCTCCTACCTGTCTCCTTTGCTTCCCTCAGATAACGGGGACCCAGAGCTAAGGAGATGGCATTCTCTCTTTCCAAGACACAAGTCCTTCAGATTGGCTCCTTTGCTCTAGAATATGGGGCTCTCAGCCCTGTAGTCCCAGGAAGCTCCTGGAGACCGAAAGGTGCCAGAGGCTCAAGTGTACCAGAAACCAAGAACCACGGTTGTCTCCAAACATAAAGAAACCCTGTTTGTGCCTCTGGAATGGGAAATAGCGCCTTCCAGTTTTCTAACATTTACCTTCTGTTTCAGAGGAAAAATATGGGAGCAAAAATAACTTTGTAAAATGCTAATTTTAAAGAAGCAGCTAGATTTAAAGACTGGATTTTAACATAAAAAATATTATCTGTCTTCATAATATACTACATAGTTTTGTGGGGTCATAACTGAAAAAATATCAAAATAAAGAAGCCCAAACTGCCTTTCTGTATTGGTATCATCTCACTTAGTTCATTTCCCTCTGTATATTTATTGAATTATTTTTCCTAATCAATAATTTTTTACACTGAGCAGATGCTCTCTTGTGATTGTGGTTATACAATTCTGATATCCTCTAAATTTGTAAGAGTTCAAAAAACAAGAAAAAGTAAAAAGCATCAGTTGAAAAGCATCAGCTCATTTCGCCTACTTTGGGCAGTAATACTGTGGATGCTATTTTAAACACTGTGCCTTTGTTTTGCCCAATTCCAGCTGATGCACCAGCCCAGATTCCATATTTGAACATCAGCTGACTGAGAGAAGGGGATTAAGAACAGCTTAAAATCCTTGCATTTCATCACTCAGATTCTGGAACAGGAGTGAGGAATAATGTCTGTTCTTCTTTCCTATCCTTTCTTTTCTCCCTCACCCACCCCAAGACCACCCCAAGTCGTACACTGGACCTGTTCCCTGCTGGGACAGGACTGTGGGTTTCTTTGTAACGTCTGCATTAGTGCTCAATCCAGTGTGGACATGTTGTAAAATAAATCAGGTGGTGGCCTATATAAAAAAAGTCCATATTATATATTCCTTTCTTTTTTTTTTTTTTTTTGGGGGGGGGTGGTAAAAATATGGGCAACTTTTGTTCTCTTCTTTACATTTCTTGCAATCTCTAATTACTCTACAACTAACATTAATTACTTATGTAATAAAAAAGCAACTATTCTGAAAAGTTTCATTTTCCTTCTTAAGAAAAATAAAATACAAATTCAGAGAGAAAATTATCATTTTATACATTTAATAAACTTCACTTACTTAGACATTTTCTTTTTTTAACATTTTTATTGGAGTATAATTGCTTTACAATGGTGTGTTAGTTTCTGCTGTAAAATAAAGTGAATCAGCTATGCATATACATATATCACCATATCTCCTCCCTCTTGTGTCTGGCTCCCACCCTCCCTATCCCAACCCTCTAGGTGGTCACAAAGCACTGAGCTGATCTCCCTGTGCTATGCAGCTGCTTCCCACTAGCTGTCTATTTTACATTTGCTAGTGTCTATATGTCCATGCCACTCTCTCACCTCGTCTCAGCTTACTCTTCCCCCTCCTCATGTCCTCAAGTCCATTCTCTATATCTGTGTCTTTATTCCTGTATTGTCCCTAGGTTCTTCAGAATGCTTTTTTTTTTTTTTTTTTAGATTCCATATATATGTGTCAGCATACAATATTTGTTCTTCTCTTTCTGACTTACTTCACTCTGTATGACAGACTCTAGTTCCATACACCTCACTACAAATAACTCAATTTCATTTCTTTTTATAGCTGAGTAATATGCCATTGTATGCATGTGCCACATCTTCTTTATCCATTCATCTGTCGATGGACACTTAGGTTGCTTCCATGTCCTGGCTATTGTAAATAGTGCTGCAATGGATATTGTGGTACAAGACTCTTTTTGAACTATGGTTTTCTCAGTGTATACGCCCAGTAGTGGGACTGCTGGGTCTATGGTAGTCCTATTTTTAATTTTGTAAGGAACCTCCATACTGTTCTCCATAGTGGCTGTATCAATTTACATCCTCACCAACAGTGTAAGAGGGTTCCCTTTTCTCCACACCCTCTCCAGCATTTATTGTTTGTTGATTTTTTTGATGATGGACATTCTGACCGGTGTGAGGTGATACCTCATTGTAGTTTTAATTTGCATTTCTCTAATGATTAGTGACATTGAGCATCCTATCATGTGTTTTTTGGCAATCTATATATCTTCTTTGGAGAAATGTCTATTTAGGTCTTCTGCCCATTTTTGGATTGGGTTGTTTTTTTGTTTTGTTTGTTTTCATATTGAGCTGTGTGAGCTTCTTGTACACTTTGGAGATTAATCTTTTCTCAGTTGCTTCATTTGCAAATATTCTTTCCCATTCTGAGGGTAGTCTTTTTGTCTTGTTTATGGTTTCCTTTGCTGTGTAAAAGCTTTTAAGTTTCATTAGGTCTCATTTATTTATTTTTGTTTTTATTTCTATTTCTCTAGGAGGTGGGTCAAAAAGGATCTTGCTGTGATTTATGTCATAGAGTGCACTGCCTATGGTTTCCTCTAAGAGTTTTATAGTGTCTGGCCTTACATTTAGGTCTTTAATCCATTTGGAGTCTGTTTTTGTATATGGTGTTAGGGAGTGTTCTAATTTCTTTCTTTTACATGTAGCTGTCCAGTTTTCCCAGCACCACTTATTAAAGAGGCTGTCTTTTCTCCATTGTATATTCTTGCATCCTTTAACAAAATAAGGTGACCATATGTGAGTGGGTGTATCTCTGGGCTTTCTGTCCTGTTCCATTGATCTATATTTCTGTTTTGGTGCCAGTACCATACTGTCTTGATTACTGTAGCTTTGTACTAGAGTCTGAAGCCAGGGAGCATGATTCCTCCAGCTCCATTTTTCTTTCTCAAGATTACTTTGGCTTTTCAGGGTCTTTTGTGTTTCCATACAAATTGTGAAAATTTTTGTTCTACTTCTGTGAAAAATGCCATTGGTAATTTAATCGGGATTGCATTGAATCTGTAGATTGCTTTGGGTAGTATAGTCATTTTCACAATGTTGATTCTTCCAATCCAAGAACATGGTATATCTCTCCATCTGTTTGTATCATATTTACTTTCTTTCATCAGTGTCCTATAGTTTTCTGCATACAGGTCTTTTGTCTCCTTAGGTAGGTTTCTTCCTGGGTATTTTATTCTTTGTGTTGCAGTGGTAAATGGGAGTGTTTCCTTAATTTCTCTTTCAGAATTTTCATCATTAATTTATAGGAATGCAAGCGATTTCTGTGAGTTAATTTCGTATCCTGCTACTTTACCAAATGCATTGATTATCTCTAGTAGTCTTCTGGTAGCATTTTTAGGATTCTCTATGTATAGTATCATGATATCTGCAAACAGTGACACTTTTACTTCTTCTTTTCTGATTTGGATTCCTTTTATTTCTTTTTCTTCTCTGATTGCTGTGGCTAAAGCTTCCAAAACTATGTTAAATAATAGCGGTGAGAGTGGGCAACCTTGTCTTTTTCCTGATCTTAGTGGAGGAGTTTTCAGTTTTTCACCATTGAGAACGATGTTGGCTGTGGGTTTGTCATATATGGCCTTTATTATGTTCAGGTAAGTTCCCTCTATGCCTACTTTCTGGTGTTTTTTTTTTATCATAAATCAGTGTTGAATTTTCTCAAAAGCTTTTTCTGCATCTATTGAGATGATCAAATGGTTTTCTCCTTCAATTTGTTAATATGGTGTATCACATTGATTGATTTGTGTATATTGAAGAATCCTTGCATTCCTGGGATAAACCCCACTTGATCATGCAGTGTGATCCTTTTAATGTGCTGTTGTATTCTGTTTTCTAGTATTTTGTTGAGGATTTTTGCATCTATGTGCAGCAGTGATATTGGTCAGTAGTTTTCTTTCTTTGTGACATCTTTGTCTGGTTTTGGTATCAGGGTGATGGTGGCCCCATAGAATGAGTTTGGCAGTGTACCTCCCTCTGTTATATTTTGGAAGAGTTTGAGAAGTATAGGTATTAACTTTTCTCTAAATGTTTGCTGGAATTCACCTATGAAGCCATCTGGTTGTGGGTTTTTGTTTGTTGGAAGATTTTTAATCCCAATTTCAAATTCAGTGCTTGTGATTGGTCTGTTTCTTTTTTTTTTTTTTTTTTTTTTTTCTTCATGGTTCAGCCTTGGAAGGTTCTGCTTTTCTAAGAATTTGTCTATTTCTTCCAGGTTGTCCATTTTATTGGCATATAGTTGCTTGTAGTAATCTCTCATGATCCTTTGTATTTCTGAAGTGTCAGTTTTTACTTCTCCTTTTTCATTTCTAACTCTATTGCTTTGAGTCTTCTTCCTTGTTTTCTTGATGAGTCTGGCTAATGGTTTACCAATTTTGTTTATTTTGTCAAATAATCAGCTTTTAGCTTTACTGATCTTTGCTGTCATTTCCTTCATTTCTTTTTCATTTATTTCTGATCTGATCTTCATGATTTCTTTCCTTCTGCTAACTTTGGTTTTTTTTTTTTTTTTCATTCTTCTTTCTCTAATTGTTTTAGGTGTAAGGTTAGGTTGTTTTTTTGAGATGTTTCTTGTTTTTTGAGGTAGGATTGTGTTGCTATAAACTTCCCACTTAGAACTGCTTTTGCTGCATTCCATAGGTTTTGGGTCATTGTGTTTGCATTGTCATATTTTCTAGGTATTTTTTGATTTACTCTTTGATTTCTTCAGTGATCTCTCGGTTATTTAGTAGTGTATTGTTTAGCCTCCATGTGTTTGTATTTTTTACAGATTGTTTTCCTGTACCTGATATCTAGTCTCATAGCGTTATGTTGGAAAAGATACTTGAAAGGATTTCAATTTTCTTAAATTAACCAAGGCTTGATTTGTGACCCAAGATGTGATCTATCCTAGAGAATGTTCCATGAGCACTAGAGAAGAAAGTGTATTCTGTTGTTTTTGGATGGAATGTCCTATAAATATCAGTTAAGTCCATCTTTAATGTGTCATTTAAAGCTTGTGTTTCCTTATTTATTTTCATTTTGGAGAATCTGTCCATTGGTGAAAATGGCACGTTAAAGTCCACTACTATTATTGTGTTACTGTCAATTTCCCCTTTTATGGCTGTTAGCATTTGCCTTATGTATTGAGGTGCTCCTATGTTGGGTGCAACAATATTTACAATTGTTATATCCTCTTCTTGGATTGATCCCTTGATCATTAGGTAGTGTCGTTCTTTGTCTCTTGTAATAGTCTTTATTTTAAAGTCTATTTTGTCTCATATGAGAATTGCTACTCCAGCTTTCTTTTGATTTCCCTTTGCATGGAATAACTTTTTCCATCCCCTCCCTTTCAGTCTGTATGTGTCCCTAGGTCTGAAGTGGATCTCTTGTAGACAGCATATATACGGGTCTTGTTTTTGTATCCATTCAGCCAATCTATGCCTTTTGGTTGGAGCATGTAATCCATTTAAATTTAATCTAGAGAATTTTTAATTTCACTTATTGTGTTGTTCATCATTGTTTGTTTGCTCTTTAGTTCTTCTAGGTCCTTGTTAACTGTTTCTTGTATTTTTCCTCTATTCTATTTCCAAGATTTTGTATCATCTTTCCTATCATTACTCTGAATTCTTTTTCAGGTACACTGCTTATTTCCTCTTCATTTGTTTGGTCTGGTGGGTTTTTAATTTGCTCCTTCTTCTGCTGTGTATTTCTCTGTCTTCTCATTTTCTTTTACTTGCTGTGTTTAGGGTTTCGTTTTCACAGGCTGCAGTTTCGTAGTTCCCATTGTTTTTGGTGTCTGCCTTCAATCGGTAAGATTTGTTCAGTTGGTTGTGTAGACTTCCTGGTGGAACAGACTGGTGCCTGTGTTCTTGTGGATGAAGCTGGATATTGTATTTCCGGTAGGCAGAACCATGTTCTGTGGTGTGTTTGCGGTGTCTGTGAACTTATTCTGATTTTAGGCACCCTCTCTGCTAATGGGTGGGGTTGTGTTCCTGTCTTGCTAGTTGTTTGGCATGGGGTGTCCAGCACTAGAGCTTGCTGGTCATTGAGTGGAGCTGGGTCTTAACATTGAGATGGAGATCTCTGGGATAGTTCTCGCTGATTGATATCATGAGGGGCAGGGAGGTCTCTGGTGAACCAATATTCTGAACTGAGCTCTCACACCTCAGAGGCTCAGACCTGACACCTGGCTAGAGCACCAAGACCCTGTCAGCCACACGGCCAGGTAAATGGGGAGTTTCTTGCCTTTTGGGAAGCCTGAGGTCTTCTGCCAGCATTCAGTATGTTTTCTGTAGGAGTTGTTCCACATGTAGATGTATTTTTGATGTGTTTGTGGGGAGGAAGGTGATCTCCACGTCTTACTCCTCCACCATCTTGAAGGTCCTTCTATATTCCTTTCTTTGTCCAAGAAAATTACTAACTACAAGTTATTATTAGTAAATTTAAAGTTGAAGTTCATGTATATCTTGAGTAGCTTAGTCCTTAATTGGAAATATTGATATGTTTTGGTGCTTATTTTCTTTTCTAAGTATGTCTTTAATGTAGGAATTATGAATATTTGTAGCTATGCTAAAATTTGTTATACCCAGAATAAGGTTAATATTAAAAAAAAAAATCTTCACCCAGGTTTCTCACTGTCAGAGAATGAAATTGAAAATAAGCAAAGGAGGAATGCTGGAAGGAAGATTTGGTGTTGGAAAAAGGCATAGATATTGGGTTGGCCAAAATATGCGTTTTTGTTTTGTTTTGTTTTGTTTTCTGTAAGATGGCTCTAGTAGCACTTAGTTGTCTTTAACTTCATTTGAAACAATTTTGTTAGATTGTATGTGAAAACTGTCATATCAGCATGCATTTTAAAAACGTCTTACCAAAATTGGTGGATTTTTGTTTAGCCATTTTAATATAGAAGATGAAAGAAATATAACATTTCCAGTGTATTATGCTTTATTATTTCAAGAAAGGTAAAAATACAACTGAATCTCAAAAAAGGTTTGTGCAGTGTATGGAAAAGGTGCTGTGACTGATCAAACTTATCAAAAGTGGTTTGCCAAGTTTCATACTGGAGATTTCTCACTGGATGTTGCTTCTTGGTCAGGTAGACACATTGAAGCTTATAGCTATCAAATTGAGACATTAATTGAGAACAACTGATGTTATACCACGTGGGAGATAGCCACCATACTAAAAATATCCAAATCAAGCATTGAAAATCATTTGCACCAGCTTAGTTGTGTTCATCACTTTGGTGTTTACGTTCCACATAAGTTAAGTGAAATAAACCTTTTTTACTGTATGTCTGCATGTGATTCTCTATTTAAACATAATGAAAACGTTCCATTTTTAAAACAAATGTGATGGATGATGAAAAGTGGATACTGTACAATAATGTGGAACGGAAGAGATCATGGGGCAAGTGAAATGAACCACTACCAACCACACCAAAGCCCGGTCTTCACCCAAAGAAAGTGATGTTGTTTATATGGTGGGATTGGAAGGGAGTCCTCTATTATGAGCTCTTTCCGGAAAACCAAACAATTCATTCCAACAAGTACTGCTCCCAATTAGACCAACTGAAAACAGCACTCAATGAAAAGCGTCCAGAATTAGTCAACAGAAATTGCATAATCTTCCATCAGGATAACACAAGACCACATTTTTTTTTGATGACCAGATAAAAACTGTTACAGCTTGGCTGGGAAATTCTGATTCATCCTCCGTATTCACCAGACATTGCATCTTCAGATTTCCATTTATTTCAGCCTTTACAAAATTCTCTTAATGGAAAAAAAATTTAATTCCCTGCAAGACTGTAAAAGGCACCTGGAACAGTTCTTTGCTCAAAAAGATAAAAAGTTTTGGGAAGATGGAATTATGAATTTGCCTGAAAAATGGCAGAAGGCAGGAACAAAAGGGTGAATATGTTGTTCAATAAAGTTCTTGGGGAAAATGAGAAATGTGTCTTTTATTTTTACTGAAAAACCTAAGACACCTTTTAACCAACCCAAATGATAGATAGATAGATAAATAGAAAGATACATAAGAAATGAAATATAGATGAGTATTTAGACATGGGTTAGCTTACATATATATATATATATATAATATATAGATATAGATATAGATATAGATAGATAGATAGATAGTTTCTTCTTTGGAGACCTCTTTGATTCCAGTCCTGGGGCAGGAAGAATACAAGATGAATGTGAGAAAATAAATCTTAACCTGGATTTCTTAGTGTTGCTGTGTAAGCCTTAGTCTCCTGAGCCATGGGGTATCTTACATCATAAAGATAAAGAGTGTTTGCTGTCACTTCCCTTAAAATATTTTACACTTCACATACAATGAAGAATAGATGAGCAGCCTTCCTCCTGCCCCCAGCTAATGATGGAACTAATTGATTCCATCCAATAACATTTCTCTTATCTCTCAGAGACCCAAATGTTAGCATTCAGGGATAGGCATCTAGGTGAAAGCATTATCTTCCTAGGTGTTTACATTTCAAATAGGATGGAATCCTGGACAGTGGTGAGAAAAGAGTTTATCTTCCCCTTGGAGTGATACATTTACTTTCCAAAGTGTTATCCTAAGGATCCTTTCCACCCTGTCTCTAAGAGAATTCAGAAAATAAGAGGTGGGAATGGATCAGGGCAGTGAATGGTGTCTTTTCTCTTTTTAAGTGGACAGAATTCCTCTTCATCTCTTGCCTGCAGTAAGCCTGACCCTTGCATAAGATGTTTTTGTATCAGGCTATTCTTGAGTCACTTTTGAAGGGACTAATCTGATTGTTGATTGTGCTATAAGCAGAATAAAGTTATTTTTTTGATACTGGTGCCTCTTGATATCAATAAAAACATATGTATTTCAATAACTATATATGCAATATATGTATATCAGACTTTTAACATATGAGTCTGGAACATCTGTAGTGCCAAAAAGTGAGGAAGTTCTTTTAAAAAGGATGGAGGCATGTCATACAGAACACAGGAACCAAACTCAAAGTGCTTCCAAAGGTCACATCTATAACTGTCTCAGTAGTTGTAGTAGTAGTAGTAATAGAGTCCTAATAATAATAATGATAATAGCAATCATAATAATGTTATTACTGGATTATGACCTTATCCAAGTGTTTAAGATTAATATCACCAGTAATAAGACTCAATAGATATCTTGCACCCACTAAATTCACATCACCTCTGTGTTATTCTTGCCCAAAATGCAAAGCTTCAATCAAATTTTAAGGTAACATCAGACAAACACAAATTGAGACACCTTCTATAAAATATCTGACTAAAGTTTTTCAAAAGTATTAAGGTCTTAAAAGCCCAAGACTGCCTGAGTGTCAAAAATTGTAGGAGATCAAGAGACACAGCAACTTAATGCAATGTCGGATCCTTAGATTCAGTAATAGAAAAAAGACATTAGTGGAAAAACTGGTGAAATTAGAATAAAAGCTATAGTTTAGTTAATATTATCATATGAATATTAATTGTACTATATAAGATGTTAACATTAGGAGAGTCTAGATAAGAGTATATGGAACTCTCTGTATTATTTTTGTAAATATTCTGTAATTTTAAAATTATTTAAAAATGCAAATTGTCACAAATTATGGTTAGGAAACACATTATAAGTTAATAAACTAAAAATATGTTACTTAAAACCTGTTACACAGTATAACCAATATTTTACACTGTAATTGATATTTATTAATATTCCTATAACTCAAAATTTTAAGTGAATATATATTATGACATTTATGATCACAAAACTATTTAAAATATAAGCAAGGAAAGCTGAATTGAATACGCAAAAGAACCATAATTCAAAAACTGGTGAGAGTCTGCAGAGTGAACAAGACAGAAACAATCTTTGCCTTCAGGGAACACACACCCTATTTCGGGAGGCAGACTAAAATAAACATATAACATTATGCAGTGCTTAGTAACTAAAGGAAACGCTATAAAGAAAACAAAAAGAGCGAGCAAGATAGAGACATGACCTCCAAGGCAGAGAATGTGTTTTATTTATTTATTTCTGGAACTGAATGGGAAGGTGCTGAACGTCTGTAAGCAGGAAACATCGTTTTAACTGGAAGGGGTGGGGAGGTGTGGACTTCCAGGAGGGGTTTCTTGTCCAAGTTCAGGTAAGACATAATGGTTCCCTGGCTGAGGGCTTGCGTTGGAAGTGTAGAACGAGAGGCAGCTTGATCTAAGTTTGGGAGAGAGAATAAACAGGAGTTATGGTGACCTGGTTATGGAGGGTGAGAAGAAGGGAAAAGTGGAGACTGACTCTGAGATTCTTCTATTGAGGAATATTGTGAGAAGAAGGAGTAAACAAAAAAGAGGTTTGCCATTTGCCCTTTTGGGAAGTGCATGCTGAGCCTCCAAGAATTGTTTTGGGGTTGGTGGGATAGAGAGTTTGGGGTCAAGAGTGAGCAAGACTCAGTAGGAGTCAGGAGAAGGTAGACATTTCTGTAAATTAATTTATGTTTAAGAAGGCTATCTGAAAGGTGGTCTAGTGTCACAAGGGTAACAGTGTTTATCCAGTAGAACATATGAGATGTATTGTCTTTTGAAACTTGAATGTTCTTGCTCTAGTTGCCAAAATGCAGCAAGGTTTCACTACGGCAATGCTGATACCCCTTAAGTAGCTGTGTTAGTGTGGCAGTATTTCTGGATAAGAGGTAGGGAAGAGGAAAAGATTATTTCTGGGTAACTGAGCTATTTTTTTCTAACTTAAAAATTTTTTCCATCCTATTTTAAAATATTTCATAAAGTGAATCTCATTACTTTACAACTTAAAGTAATAGTATTTATAATGTATAACTAAAGAAGGTATTCCAAAGTATTCTGGCTTGATGGAAAAGAAAAACTATAACCGAACAGTTGTTATAGATGGATATTGATTGATTTCAGAATCAAATATAGATTTTTTTTCCTTTGCAAGGGAATTAACATATTAAATATGAAAGCAAATGTATATTAGTACTCACAAGAATTGTAGACAGAAATATTATTTTGAGTTGTCATTTTTTGAAGTAAGGTATTTTGAGTCATTCAAAAAATCGCACTTTCTAAAGGATATTATTCTTCTCTATTATTAATGTACATGTAAGTCTTAGAATTTTCCTAAATTTTACTTATTAAATAATGATAATTTTTTTTAAAATTCAGTTAGTGTAAAAAGAAACTGACCAATATAATTTTTTTTTTTTTTTTTTTTTTTTTTGTGTACATGGTAACAGATAATTCATATAAGTGGTTGACCTTGACTTGGCTTAAGGGAGTCAAATGAAGCTTTCATGCTTAAAATATGTTGAGAAGAAATATATTTTTATTCAAAGCTCTTAAAGTGCTTTGAATTAATATAACTGATATCTAGATTTCAAAAATCACATAATTCACTTTTACAATCACTTTTCTCTAAAGTGTGAGAATACCTACTGCTATTGAAATCTAAGGACATTTCCTTTTATATGGACTTAGTTTACTTCAATAAATATAAAATTTTGTCTTTTTCATAGTATGCTTGGTGACAAGGAAAAAATCTACTCAAGTTAGCTTCAGAAAAAAAAAAATGTTTTTAACAATGAATTAAACAATGACCTTATGGGCACACCTCGGTAGAGAATTGTTTCTGCTTACAATACTCAGTATCTGCTGCCCATAACTCTGGTTTGCACATGACCCTGGCTTCTCAAAGTCCTTAAGCTCTTCCTAATTTTCTGTAATTCTAGACCTCCAGTGCCCCACACTGTTTACCTTTCACAGACTCAGAGGCTTGTCTTCAATTAAGAGTAAAGAGAACTTTGTTGACTGCTGACTGTGGCTATTTCAATTAGCTAAGCTTCAACATTTAGGTTCTGGAGTAAATGTTCCTTTATTCCCAAGAGAGAAAGCACAGATTAGATCTTTATCCATTTCCTTTAGTTCAGAGACTATAGCTTCAGACTTGCACCGTGGACTGAGGGAATATAAGTACACAGCAGTAATTTTATTAAAGCAAATTCTATCAGTATTTATTGGAAGTTATCATTCAGTTGACAAGTTTCATACCAACTGATGTCTTACTGAGTAGCGTAGGTATACTGTTGAGAAGGGTTCTAAGACTTAATCTGGGTTCAGTAGTCAGGGTGCCATGTTAACTAGTGATTCAGCCTATTGACACGGAAGTGTGAGAAACAGACTTAGATGCCACGTTTGCCATTATACAAGGATAACAAGCAAGTGATAGAAGAATGTCAGTCCTCAACAGCAACATTTTCAATCTTTGTAATGTGAGCTCATAAAAAGTTTAGATTGCCAATATCTACTAGAGATTATTATTCAGTAGGTTTGGAATAGGGTTCCTTAATCAACATTTCTTTCCAGCACCCATATGCGTCTGATTATAATGCAATGATATCCATACTGTGGAAGCAATGTTCTTTACTTTCTGTTCTCCCCAGAGCCCTGAGAATACCAATCAACTAGGTAGTTCACTGAAAATATGTGATTCAGATAATTATTCAGACTGTTTGTACAACCCCAGGTTGGAATACCTTTGATGTCCTAGAGAATTTTGATGATTTAATGGGTCAAGTCAATTTATCTATAGATTCCACCAACTAGACCTGGTCCTGTCTTTTGGGATGAATCCAGGTAATTCTAATCACTTTTCCCACAGGAATCCTCCTATATTCTCTTTTCCAAGTACCCTCCTCTCTTTAATATGTTCCCGTATGAGTGGTTTAAGTCCCTTTCCCATCTGAGTTGTCCAGTGGTTTGTTAATGACACTCAGGTTTAAACATAGTTTTCCATGTGCTCTGAAGGGTGAATAATGCAGTTTTATCTCCTTTCATCATTCAGCGACTTTATATCCATTAATGTAGCAGTTCAGAAAAGTCCTAGAGAGATTGCACTATAGATAGTGATTAAACACATGAGAGTTGTCCTGAGGAAGAAATAGGTTTTGATTCTGGCTCTGTTACTTACTGTCTGCAATTTCAGGAGACTGTTACATATGCATGGATGGTAAGTAATTTTTGAGGAAATGTGTTTAATTCATTTTCTATTCACAATGCTGAAAAAAATAATAGAAAATGTGTTAGTATGACTCGAATGATAAAAAATCAGTTTTTATATTTTAAGTCATTTTCACTGGAGGAAAAATTTAAAAAGAAAAACAAATGAGAAATATAATTGTGACTGTTTGCTGTTACTAGCTGTACAGAGATTCAGATTCTATGACCAGATCCTTATCATTCCAAATTGAACTACTCACAATTAGCACTTCAGACAAGATCTTTTCTAGAGCCAATAATCCCACTGCCAACATGTCCTGTTTGCTCGGATCATATCGACAAGCTGACACACCTGCCCAGTCACTGCCATTGCTTCCTGCCCACCTCCTGGCATTCTGAGCCTGGACTCCAGGACAAGTGACCCAGTCTCCCTCACCACATCCCACTGGCTCATTTTTTCCTAGCATCTATTCTGAATTATCTAATTATTGTCCTTAAACCTTGTGACAGAAACTACTATTTTCCTATCCTTTACTGATTCTCATCTTCTTCCTCAACAACGGAATGCTGATTTTGTTGGGAGTGGAATATTCCTAGCAAAGAAAACTGCAGTTTCTAGTCTCCTATACAAATATGGCTGGCCTGTAACTAAGTCCTGGTCAATGAGATTTAACGATAGTTTCTGCTCATGTACATTGGGAACTCAAAAGAGGAGGGGATTTAAGTCAACTAGCATATGTCATTTTGTCTTTCCTCTTTCTTACTGCCTGAAAAGCAAATGGGATGATGAGAATCCTGGTTGTCATCTTGTAAGTGCAAGGTTAGGTGCTTTGAGGATAGAACCTCAGGATGCAGAGCACATATACAGAAACAAGCAGGAAATCAATAACACTGTTGAGTTGACCTGAAAAGCCCAACTGTACATTTCATTATTTGAGAGATATATGAGTCCCTATCTTATTTTAAGAATCATTTTTTGGTTTCTGTAACTCCTAGTCTAGCACATTGATGCATCACTCTGAGCAAAGTGACTCAGATAAAAAATGTTTCTGGTAATGGTTTCATAAGAACCTGTAATTTTCCAATGGAACCCTTTCTGAAATTTAAACTTATTTATTTATTTATTTGAACTACAGAGGGGTTATTAGGAAAGAAGGGGTTGCCAGTTATTTCAGTTGCCAAAAGCTTAGAGGAAATTAAATCCTAAGCCAAATGTTTTCTACATGCTTGTAAAAAGTGTTAGTGAATAATAAAGAGCTATAAAAAATTTGGAGAACCCAGTAAATAAGCATGTACAGTAAAACACATTCTATAAATGTTCTAGTCCATGAAATATTCACATTGCTTAAAATTTGTTAGAGAAAAAAAAAAAAACTCACTCCTTTTGAAGTATTATTGGGACTTTGGGTGGGACAATAATTTGTAGTTAGGGGTTACCTATACATTTCAGAAAGTTTAACATTTCTGGATTCCACCCACTAAAACAGTATTATACGCCCATTCATTGCCAAGGTTAAATAATTCACCCTGAGGAGATACTGATCTTCTGTTCCTCCTTCTCTCACCTCTTCCACCCTCACCTAACTGTTAAAAACCACTGGAATCAGATGGAATCTGAGAAAATTCTTCCTTGAGAACATATTTCATTTATTCTTCTATCTATTTAACCTGTTCCACATTTAAATCTCTATTTATCTCTGTGGATTTAAAATATTGAAGTCAGGTAACCTTCATTTTTCTCTAATAATGAAATTCTGTTCATCCGTCCTCTCTTGATTCCCATGAAATATGCTTGAAGATTGTAATTAGCATAAATCTTGAGAAATACATATTAATGAAGTACTTAGGGATCTATAATGGAAAAAAAACAGGGAATTTTAGTCTAACTTGGTGCAAATCTCTTGAGTTTTTATTCATCAGTGAAGTATGGTTAACGATATCTTCAATTACTATCACATGGTAATGTTATTAGAATCATATGGAGTAATGTGTGTATAGTAATCATTTTACATGAAGCACTGGGATAGCGATATTTATTTGAAACATAAAACATTTTAAATATCTATATATTCATCTATTCATGAATATATTTCTTGAGGCTCAAAGAATCAGATCATTAGATCCATCAGTTTCTGGTTAATTATATGAAAATTATGAAGATTTATATTTATGTCTATATTTATATATTTATATTTATATTTATGACTGTGGAATAATCACAGTTATTTATAACCATTCTCCATGACTCTCAACTCCTCTATACTGATATGATTAAAGTATGCTTGGTATAGTATCTGTTTTACAAAAAAATTAATGTATATATTTAACAAACACTTATATAGCATATATTTTGTGCCAAAATTTGTTTACCAGTATTAAGTAATTTAATCCACTTAACAAACTTATAAGACAGATACCATCACTACCTCATTTAAAGATGATAAAACTAAGGCACTGAGAGTCTAATGCACTTGTAAAAGGTTACGTGGCATAGAACAGACACTAGTTTTTTTTTTTTAAAAAAAGACAACTGTATTGCACAAACTTACAAAATATCATCCCTGGTATGTCACATTACAATTTAGTAATTAACAGAGTTCTTTGCATGTGTCCTTTGCTCTCTGGGCCATTCTCCTTTTGGATATCTAAATGATTTACATCCTTACCTTTTTATAATCTGCTCAAATATCACATTCAAAGTGAGCATTATTTGGCCCCCTTATTTAAAATTGCACACACACTCCCTAGTACCCTTGTCCTACTTAATTTTTCTCCATATCTCTTATTTGTAAATAAGATATTATTGGAACACAGCCATGCCTATTTATTTATGTATTGTCTGTGGTTGTTTTGCCTCTACAGTGACAGGTTTGTGTAGTTAAAAGAGATACCATATAACCAACAAAGTGTATACTATTTGGCCCTTTACAAAAAAAGTGATTGCCAGTCTATGGCCTAAATAATTTACTTGTCTATTATGTTTGCTGTGTATCTCATCTCACTAGATTATAAATTCTATGGGAGCAGAGATTTTTCTCTAGATTTATTTTTCCTCTTTATTATTTCTATAACCTCAAATCTTATAATAACACGTGGAACATAGTAGGCACTTAATAAATATTGATGTATAAAGGGTGAATAAACAAAAAATGAATGAAATGTTAATCGCTTTTTCCATGTTTCCTCTCTTCACTGGTTAACCCTTTAATGCTTTTGCAAAGACAGTTTTGCATTTCAGAAAAAATAGCAGTCATATATAAACTTAAGAGATGAAAATGAAACCATATATAAAATTATTTACAGCAAGCTTTATATATTGTGGCAAACTAACTATAGCAAAAATAAAAATAATAAATTGCCAAATGATTTACAACATGGCTTTTTTAGTCATCTAAATATGTTGTGTTTCAAATTTTTATATTGGCTAGGTAAAATCCACCTAGTAGAAAGTAAAACAGAAGTACTGTCATCTATTTGAAAGTCAAAGTGACAATAGATAATGCTATTTTTTTTCTAATGTGACCAGATATGAAAAACAAGTGTATGATATGGAAGGAACCTAAAAGAAACAGTCTGCTTAATTTTAGTGTTTGTAATAGACAATGAAAGTAATGTGAAGAATTGTCAGAATTGAACAAAAGATATTAGGAAAGTAGATTTCAAAAAGGTCATGAGAAATATAACATACAATTTCAACAGCCTTTAGGTGTGACCATAGCTTAAAATGAATGGAAAAGTGTGTTAAAGAATTTATGAGATATGGGGATATAAGTATATGTATAGCTGATTCACTTTGTTATACAGCAGAAACTAACACACCATTTTAAAGCAATTATACTCCAATAAAGATGTCAAAAAAAAAAAAACAAAAACAATATGAGGCAGTATCAGTGAGGAAGAAAAGGATGAAATACTTAAGAAATCTGAGTAGTTGCTCAAGGTATTGTTATGTTAAAAGCTTATGCACATAAAATTTTCAAACACTTTCAATCAAGCAGACCTGATTGAAGCTGAGCTGAAACTTAAAAAATGATGAAGGCCAGAAAAATGCATGTAATTATTTGTAAGAGCCAAAATATGAAAAGGAAAACATTGTGCCCACTGATGGGAGAAGATAGAGTAATGCTCTATATCGAAAATGAGAAAAAATAATTCCCCACCTGACTAGCAGGTTGGGTTCCCAGGTGCTAGAAAACAGATTCTGAGACAGAGATTAGCCTGAAGGATGTTTATTGGTGAGTTCTCTGGAGATTGACACCCATGGAAGGGATGGAAATAAAAACTGGGTAAAGGGAAATGATTCGCATTCCCAACAAAAAGGGCACCTTGGATGCTCTGCAGTGTGATGGCCCCTCAGAATTGCCCTTCAAGTTGATCAGTCACTGAGTGAGGCTGCCACTGGAAGTATTACTAATGTGGGTCAAGGCAAGTTTCTCCAGGATAACAATTTGTAAATAGGGCTTAAATGTCTTCCGATGGACCTTTCTTGCTGAGATACTTAGAAAATGAAGGCTAGTGGAATTAATGTGAGCCATTGCTTCTGCAGCTAATTTCAGGGCCACAACAAGACAGTCTTCTCCATCCTCTGCTGTCCATTTTTAATCCCCCTTACCTCCTGGGGGTTTATTTTATCTCATGACCAACATCTTATCCCTGAGGGGCCTAAGGCATTGGTTACCATGTCCTTCCCAGGCTAGGGTTGCTTCACACTTGCATTTATTCTTATTGTTCATGGGTTCTATACCTTTGCTGATTTTCGGTCTAGTAAACTTATCCATCACTGAAGTCTCCAACCATTACTACTGATTTGCCTATTTCTCCCTTCAATTCTTTTGGTATTTACTTCCTCTTTTTTTGAGCTTTGCTTTTACTTGTATGTATATTTACAGTTGTATATCTTCATAATAATGAACACTTTTATCATTATGAAATATTTTTTCTTTGTCTCTAGCAACACATTTTAAGACCCATTTTAATGGAATTAATTTAATCATTTCAGCTATTTTATGCTCTACTCTTACAGAATATGTTTTCTTTCATCCTTTATTTTCAGCCTATTTGTGTTTTGATGGTGATAGAATTCTGGGTTGTGGCTTGATAGTTGTTTTTTTTTTCCCCCTTTCACCAATTTATTGATATCATTGTCCTCTAACTTAGGTAGTTTCAATCTAGAAGTGTTCTAATTTCTTATTTTTTCCTCTATGTATAATGTCTCTTTTCTCTGGCTTCCTTCAAGAATTTTCTTTATCTTTAGCTTGTAGGATTTGAATATGATATATCTAGGTGATTTATTTTCCCCTCCTGGGAGATATTTTTCCTGATTAGTTTTCTCTGAGATTTTTGAGTCTATGGCTTGCTCTTTGTCATTAATTTTGGAAAATCCTCTACCAGTGTATCTCAAAATACTTTTTATTCTCTTTCTGGGATTCAAATACATGTATGTTACAATATTTGACGCTGATTCATAGCTCCTCTTGATTTTTTTGCAGTTTTTCTTTCCTCTTCCTCCTTTTTCCCCACTGTGTTTCATGATAAAATTTGTTTCAGGATAATTTTTAATGAGTCATCTTCAAGTTCACTGATTCTTTCCTTGGATATGATGAGTTTATCAAAGTTCCTGTAAAAAAACATTTGTTTCATATTTTTTAAAAAAATTATGCTATCTTCATTGGATTTTTCTTTCAGTTTTCATCTTTTAAAAAAATTTCCCATCTGATCTGACACCTTTTTCATTAGCATCATTAACATATTAATTATAGGTATTTTAAATTCTGTTAGACAGTGTCATGCCTGTGTGTGGTTCTGAGGATTGCTTTGTATCACTGAATGACCTTTTTCTTGCCATTCATTATGTGTCTTTGTTGTTGTTGCTAAAAGCCAGGCATCTTGTGTAGGTCAGTAGAGACCGAGGTAAAGAGGTTATACCTGGAAACGGGCACTCCTTTTCTTCTACTGAGCCTTTAATGCAGGATATTAAGTTAACATAATCAGAGTACGGTTGGATTTGAATTTTTGCTCTCTCTCTCTCTCTTTTTTTTTTTTTTTTTGGTTGCTATGACTACACTCAATGAACTACTGGCTTCAGATTCCTGCAGATATATCTAGTGCAGATTGATTTTTCAGAGCGATAGAGTTGAAATGTGAAATTTCACTTTTCCCTTTGTGCTTTGCCTCACAGAAAGTTGCTGGCATTCTCTCGTTCCTTTCCTGTCCTTCCAGGAGTCATCTGCTATGGCTCGTTATTCCAAGTTTGCTAGCTTGACAGTGAGGAGGAGAGTTGGAGGAGTTAATTCTCTGTTTTTCTAATTAGACCTTATCCTTAGGTATGCACTGTGTTTTTGGGTCTCAAGAATGTACCCTCATTTTCCCTCACCCTCCAGTGACTGTAGTTGTGGGCTGATTTGTATTCCAGCCCTTCCCTTAGGAGCAATTTTCTTTCCACCTTTCTTCTTCTACAAGATGCAATGAGTTTTTACCAGTGCCCAAATGGCAGCAATACTTTGTGTCCTTAAACCCACAGATTAAAGCTTTGTTTCACAGTGGACGTGGGGGAGAAAGGTCTGGGTGAAATTCCTTGCATTTTTTATACAGCTACTATTCCCACACTCTAGGTTTGCACCTTAGTGTACACTCCTGGGCTCTTTCTGATATTTTCTGACAGTGCCCAGTAGAATTTATGGAGAAATAGCCTTCAAAATAGACTTCCTCAATTTCCATAGTCCCAGGTCACAGAAGTATACTGTCCATGTATAAATATTTAAAAGCCACATCCAGCCTTTACCGATATTTCAACTATTCTATTGAAACTCTTCTTACTGATGTCCACTTGCTTCTACCCCAGGTGAGAAAGTACTCACATCTTCTCTTTCCTAAGAGAAATCATCTGTCCTTTTAGCTAGTTTGTTGTTTGTTGTCCTGCGACTTCAGCTATGAAATGCGTTTGAAAAGAAAAAGTCCTGAATTTGATGTTAATTGGACTCTTTTTTAATCAGTAATTATTTTCAGCTTTTTAGCATTTTTACAGATTGCATTAACAATACAATACAAACATAGCAATGGCCACCCAATTCCACTGTCTTTGCAGCCACGATTTCTCTTCTATTATACTTCTCATCTAAGATTTCACACTTTGTGTCAGTGTTCCCTCCACAATATACTATATTGATTTACCACCACTGAAGGTTTTACAAGTTACATAGCCACCTTTTGTCAGGTACTGTTTATGCTTCAACTACCTCCAATGACAAGTGTCTCATTGTTGTCAGAGCAGCAAGTGTTTTGACTCCAAAATTCCTTCTTAAAATTCCTTTTTGACCATTCCTGTCCCCCATACATTCAAATAGGGTTCCACAGGAAGAAGGATACAGGGTATTACCTGCAAAGGACATTTATGGGGCAGTGCTCTTGGAATTGACATCCTTGGAAGAGAAGAGAAAGAAGGAAGTTTGCATGCATGGAAAAGTTGAGCCAGTGCATTCCCAATAAAGGTTTCCACTGACCGCATAGGGATTTCTGGAATGAAGATGGCACGTGAGAGTTGTATTGAGTTGGGAGGAGGGCGTTATACTTCTGTGTGGTGGATCATTGCAGGGAGCTTCCCACAGAAAGAAAGCAACATTGAGAAAAGTAGTTTCCTTCAGCTGAGGCTTGTAGCCATGAGTTGTCATTTGGCCACACTCAATAGGTAGTAGAATAACATCTCCATTCCAGAACAGAGATGTGTGTTGCATATCACAGAATTCATTATATTTACCTCTTACTTATCCTTTTTTTTTTTCTATCAAATAAAAGTATCTTAAAATAAACAGCCATAATTTTTAGGGATCTGAAAATATTCACGTTTCTGGTCCCACGGAGTCCACTGACTAGTTGGGAGAAAGAAATGTAAGCAGGAAATAAAACTACTGTAGGGTGAAAATCTACATCATGTGGTTAGTGCCTTTCTCTTCTGGAAAGTGCTCCTACCTCTTCCTACCTCAGAAATAGAAGCCCTGGTGTTAATATAACTTAAATATTTGCTCCAAGAAATTCTCACCCAGGAAGTTGAGACTGAAAACTAATAAATAACTTCACAGTTTGCTTCAGAAAATTGTTGCAACAAAAGTGTCAGAGTAAACAGTTTTCTCATCTGAGCAAACAGCTGTCACAAATTTTTCACACCTGGAGAAACAGCTCACTTATCATGACAAGAGCTGTATCAAAACTTATCTCAAAATTCTCACCCCACTTTGTCTACTGATCCTATACTATTGTGTAAAAAGTTCAATTTTAAAAAGTTCCCCACCTCAGAAGACCCAATTTAAAGCACTTGAACTGAGTCTTTTAATCCTATAAATAACCATCCCTAACTTGGTCTGTTTGAGACACTACAAAAAATGTGGCAAGGTAGTGTTCTCTGTTCTTGTGGAGAACGTCATATGTCTAGGTTGACTTAGTCAATGGATTTTTCTGCTGGTTTGTGGGGGAGATTATAAGTGTCAAGTCTGAAGATTACTTCCAGGGCCTCCTAATATTTTCTTGCTGGCATGGTTTAAGACTCTCTATTCTGAAACAAGGCCTCTGCTCAGGGCTTTAAGTATCTTGTCCATGGATCTCTCTGACAAGAGAGTGAGTTATGCCCCATATTTAGTCTGAGTTCTGATTTCTGTTTGTCTAAATCCAGAATTGTCAAGCTATGACCTGCAGGCTTCCATTGTTAAAGTCTGTCCTGTGGTGTCTTCCCTGTCACAACCACAGAATTTGAAAACGGAACTGAGACAATAGGGTCCCCATAGCCGAGAATATTTCCCATCTTCCCTTTCAGAGAAAAGATCACTCGCCTCTTGTTTAGATCCTAAATGTGAGCTTATTTTATCTCCTTAGAATGGGGATCCTTCTTTTACAAATCATTTAATTATGTGCTCATGAATCATACATTTTTATCTTTGGTGAAAGTTTGACTTTCAAAAGCAAAACTATAATTTTCCTCTCTATGTCCTTGTCACTTTCGGTTTTGAGTCTGAGAGTCTGTGTTTTTTTTTTTTTTTTTTTTGTCTTTTTCGTAGTAGATCTGTAGTTGGAATTGTTTTCTTTATTAAAGGCACACAAGGAGCCATGATAGAGAAGCAATTTGAAAAATTACAATTGAAAAAAGAAAATAACAAAAAAAAATCCTACAGATTCTCACAGATTAGATACAATTCTTTTCTTTAGACAACAGTCCACTTTAAATCTGAGAAATTTTATAGTGGGTTAATGAAAGTTTCAAATATATGAATCTCTTTTTTTTGAAAAAAAAAAAGCAAAATTAATGTAGCAAATGAATAAAAGTCCAGGAACATGAGAGCAGATACTCTGTGTGAAGTATCACTGTTTCACTACTACAAATGTGTGTTGGTTAATTCTTTGCTTACCTCTTTCTGTAGCAGCCCTATTTTGTTGTTTATCTCTGAGATCACTAGTATGTGCTGATTTTATGTTAAAGCCAGATGCATTCTCAGTCTTGTGAAGGATAAAATTGATGTTCAGCTGTGTTTTTGTTGCAAAAAAAATATACAAGTAACTTTTCTAGAGAAATGTCTTCCTTATAGGTCTACCTATGACCTGATTATGGGTGGTGCTCTTAAAAAATAAATGGGAAAGAAGGAACAGAACGAATAAGCAGCTTCACATAGTGAAATTGTTTACACAACTATTTAACAATTTTAGACAATGTTGAAAAAGAAATTGTGTACATCCAAACTGCCAATGCATCCTGAAAATATGTAACTTTTTGTGAAGATGGTATTTTTTCAGTTCAAAAGACTATTTCTTCCCAAATATGGAAATAATTTTAAAATTCTACTTTCAACTATTTGAGAGAGGGCAGGCTTAGATGACTAACTTTCAACTTCAGAGTTTCTTTGTAAAGAAATCTTACCTTTGGGTTTAGTCTCTGTTCAGTGAAGGCATTCAGGACTGACCAACCCCAAATACGCCGCTTTGGTGTATTGATTATCTTGAGCTAAAGGCACTTAAAAAACAGCAGGTGTAAGAACGGCACTGTGACCTCCCCTTGTCTCCCTGAATGCAGGAGATGAGACGCCCTTGTGAAAGATGCCGTCTCTGTACCAGGAGGAAAGAAATATTTTTTATTACCAGAGAAGGGGGGTTCAGAGCAAGAGAAACCTGTACAAATGGACTTTGTGAAAGTGACTCCCATCTTCCTGAGATTGCCCTGCATCTTTTAGTTACTTTTCCACAATTGCCTCTTGTTCAACCTGGCACATGGGCACTTGACTTAGTCTCTTTTCAGTCTTCGTTTTCCTGTGGTGACTCCTATGTATATGGCAGATTTATTAAATACAATGTGTGCAGTGTTCTCCTATTAATCTATCACATTATAACCAGTAGTCCATCTACCATGTTAGTTCAGCCACAGAACCCAGGAGGTAGGAGGAAGTTTTTTCCTTGCCTACATCAGTTTTGATGTTCTTTTCTTATGGTTCCATCAGAATGCCTGAATGACTCTGGAAATGTATTCAAATATTTTTTCTTAAAATAGTTGTTTCAAAATTTTTCCTGATTTTATGTCTCTACGAATGGTCAAAAAATAGGTTAAAAAATGTTAGTGACCCACAAATCTAAGAAATATGGTGCTGTTTGATTTATAATGTGTATACACACTTTTAAAAGGAAAATGTCTGATTGTCCTGAAAATAATCTAGAAAAATCATTTTAAGAATTGAAAAATTTATTAATTACACTATAATACTGTATGTCTGGGTCTCTTTGTATTCACTTAATAAAAAAGAATTGTGTGTCAAAAAGTTTCATTAAATATCTCTTGTTCAGCCAGGTTCCTATATTTACTTAGACAATAGTCTATACAGAATTTACTGACAGGATAGTCTGAATATCAAGTATACTGCTTTGTATCCTGCTAATTTCAAAAGATATATAGCTCAAGTGTGAGGATTCTATTGTATTCCAGATGAAAGTGTACAGGAAAGTACAGAGATATTTAATAAGCTGAACAAACCTCCATTACAACTCATTACAGCCATAAAAATAGAAAAGAATACTTACTGCTGTTTGCCTACTATTTTCATCCTGCAATTTTCCAACCATCCAAGACTATTACAGATGAAGAGAGAAGTTTCTGTGGATTCCTAACCTCTGAAAATTAACATTATATCTAAGGTTTTGCATTCTATTGAGCATCTTACCTTAGTGCTTCATTAAGTTATGAGGAGGCCATTTCATCTAAGATTTTGACATAGTTGGAAGATGGATTTCTGATACTTCATTTTGTCTATTTCACTTACTGACCTTATTGTCACATACAGATCAGTTAATCTTGCTTGCCTCTGGAATAAAAGTTTTAAAGTAGTTTTTATGCAGCAAATTGGTGCATTTTGTTTCAGTGTCTCAAAAAGAACCCTACACTATTTCAAGAGTGGTGGTAGATAACTTTAATAGGATTTCATTAATATTTTGAAATTATTTACTAAGATTAAGTAAAATGAAAATTCAGCATTATTGTACAAAATCATTTGAATTTTAGCATGCAACTATACAAAGTTACTTTTTTAAAATAAATAAGTTATATATGAAGATGCTGCACAACTTTTTTCCCATAATCTCTATTTAAATGTGTCTTTTTGAAGACAATCTAAAAATATTTCAAAACTGGTCTTTTGTGTTACTGGAGTATAAATAAAACATGGGAACATGAGGGATTCGGTAATGTGATAACTGAGTTAAATCTTTATCTTCAAAATAAAATTCAAGGTCACTATAAAGCATGGAAGGCAATGAATAAGTTATAGGTAATTAAGATATACAGTCTACCCTCAGGAACAAAGTATGGTGACATAGTCAAAAAATGATATTTAAATTGAAATATAATAACAAAAATTTGGAAGATTGCATGAACCAGTGTGCAATTAGTTAACAAATAACAACCTCAAGTGATAATTCTCAGAGTTCAGTGGAGATATGTGCTCAAGGCACTAAACGGTTCTGGGATGACTTCATGGAAAATGGTGGGACTTGACTTAGGCCTGGAAATATCAACAGGGTTTGAAGGATGAAATTGAATGGTGACAACATGACATACAAAAGTGATTAAAAGAGCAGAACTGCAAAGTCAAGAGTGTGCAAGGTATTTTGGGGGTTCCAAAAAAAGTCATTTATTAAACCAGATGTTTTATAGGGGAGTTGAAGAGGATATGGTTTAAAAGATAAGGTGGGACAAAATTGCAGTGTTTTGAATAATTAATTCATTTAGATATGGCATTAGAAGCAAATAAAAAAAAAGAAATTGAAATTTTTGAGTAGGTGAGTGGCATGATAAAAATATATTGCTTTAGGAGGATTACAAAAGAATCAGTTGCATAGGAAGAATTTAGCATTGAAATCATCATGTATTATTTTTTCTGTAAAGTGAATTCTATCATATTGATCATTACTCTCTAGAGATGTGGCAGAACATTTATTTTTGAACACCATCTACAATCCAGAGTTGGTACATTTCATATCCTAAGAATATGCAACTATTGGAAAAACCTAGCACAAGTCTGACATGATTAGTTAACTTCAATTTTTTTACTCTATCTTGCACAGAACTGAATATACTCTGGAGACACAGAGGGCAGAATTTGGGATTAAATCGGTGTGACAAGAAAGGAAGAAGGATGAGTGAACAGTGAACCCAAGCATCCCAGCTTGAGTAGCAGATTGGATGACTGTGTCACTGAACGAGAGGTCAAATATGGAAAGACGAGTACTTTTAGGAGAAATAAATAAATACTTTCTGAATGTCATGCTTGGAGATAATTATGTTGAGAAAGTTCTGGGAACCCTCAACAGTTAGGATGTGATTGTTAGAAGAAGACGTCATGAGGGAGACGGAAGAGGCAAGGTTAGATGCTGAGAGGAGAAGCAGGAGGTCAAGGATGTCATGCAAGCCGAAGGAGGAGGGTCTCTGAGAGAAGGAGTGTGGGGCAGCGAAGCCCAGTAACATAGCGCCTGCCAAGATAATGAAGCATCCGAGTCAAGTATTAGTCTAATGAGACTGGTAGGTACAGTTTATAAGGAATTAGTGACTGTTTTTCTTTGAGGAAAAAAATATTCCATGATTTATATTCACTACAATGCACTGTAAGAATAAGATGCTCTATTTATTGTAATAAATTTTCTCTAGAGCACATTGAACTTCCCCGTTAATTAAATAATACCATAATTTATTACTATTTATGTTTTATTATTTTTCCCTGGTGGAATCTAAAATATTCTTAATATCTTTGGTTAGAATGTATAGTACATTTTTGGAGTTACAGTGACTCTTTCCTCTTCATTCAATGGATTGAAAACAAGAGTGTACTGGGTATCCCTGTGCAATGTGGGCAAATTGGCTTCATTCATCTCTGTGATGAGGGACAGTTTCACATTCATCCTGGAAATGATCTCCTAATGTAATCAGTTCTCTTGATGTGTAAATTACTTCCTGTGAGAATTGAATAATTTTTGAGTCAACACTAATGTTTGCAGGTCATGATTAGTTACTGACACAGGCCAAGTTTACATAACAGCCACAAAAGGAATGTTGAAAAGGAAGGAATTATGGATTTTTAATTTATGCAGACACATAAACATGTATAAATGCACATTAACACAGACAGAATCAGAATTTAAGATAACGACTTTCTCATTTGTACCATTATTTTTTCCCAAGAAGTTCCTTTGCTCATTAGCTGATTGAATAATAGATAAATTAATTTCACCAATATTCACTGATTGTGTATTTGAGCCAAAACTATTCTAGGGATATCCAGGAGTATAGTAGGGAAAATAGTATATATATTTTCCTTTTTGTCAAGAAGCTTACAATTAGTAGGGGTATAAAGGATAAATAAAATAAGTCAGTGAATAAAAATATTACTAAGTGGTATGAAGAAACTAAAATATAGGAATCTGATAGAAAGTGAATGGTTAGGAGTGTTTAACATAAATTGGATGATATTTTTTGGTTGCTCATCCAACATTCACTCTTCGCTCACTCCACCTCAACATAACCACAGTCGTTATGTGTCCAACCTCCTGACACCATGCAAAAGCTGTTCAGAGGGAAGATGATTCCATTCAGAGCCATAGTCAATCAACACACACTCCTCTGTTGACTGTGCAGGTCGCTGGTAACGTGACCTAAGTTTGTCCAATTAGATAGAAAGAAAGGACATTATTTCATGGGTGAGTAAAAGGTTGAAAAGTTATTTTTCTCAAACATAGTGACGTGAACAGGAAAACATTTTACTTGAAGCCATTCTATAGCCAGAAATGAAACAAGTCAGGAAGAAGCTAGTTGATTGATGGTGTAGTGGAGAGAAAGATTGAATGTAGATTTCCCCTGATATCATTAAGCCACTCAATCAATCAATTTTGAAACTTATTTGTATCTGCAGATTGGCTTTTATATAAAATACATTTTTTAAATTATTTAAGGCAATCTGATTTGAAATAAATGTTACCTGCATCCCACACAAACTGACTAATACCAACTAACACATACTAACATACTGATTAATAGAGGCGTATCCCCTCTGAGAAAGATACATTTAATTTGAACACTAAGTTCAGGAAGGTGACAACCATACAAGTATCAGCAGAAGAAACATTCCAGGTAGTGGGAGCAGGGCAAAAATCTATGAAAGAAATGAACCCAAAGTGTTAGAGTGCAACAGAAATACCAAGGTGGGTAGAGATTATCAAAGGAGGGGACCAGAGCTCCAAATACATTGTGAAAGTAGGTGGGGCCAGATCAATCAGAGCCTTGTAGGATAATTATATATGGAAATTGTGGATATACACACAGTGTGCTGAGTAGTCTAGATCTTATATAAAACTCAGGCAAGAGAGACAAAGCATCAAACATTCTGTGAGAGGCTACTGTATTTTCATTTTAAATAAAAAAAGCATTATGTAAAGAATTTAGGTCATTTTCACCATTTTTTAATTTTGAATCATTAAAAAACATTGCGCTATTTGCATAAGTAAAATGGTATGAGATCCTAGAAAGAGAGGAAGAGTCCTGAGTATGTCAGTTTGACTATTTGCTTCATGTATAGGTAGGTTCATAGACACACGGTGGGAAATTATCACTAAGAGCCTTTTACAATTTATTGCAAAACTCTCTGAGAATAAGCTATGTAAGACATATTTTCCTGCAAGAGGTGGGTGGACTTTCTTGTTTCACTCTCAATATAAAAATCTTCATATTATTAATAATAATGATATTAATTTTTTTCTATAATTTATTTAATTCTTATAATTCATCAGATACTTTCCAAGCTCCGACTTAAGTGTTTTGCCCTCATGGAAATCCTATGGGAAGATACCCTCATTATCTACACATTTTACAAAGGAGACACTAAACCACAGAGAAGTTACATAACTTATCTGCTTCTGCTCAGGGGTAAGTGGTAGAATGGTGACATAAAACCAGGCTGCCTGGCTGCACAGTCTATACTGTTAACTAACATTATGTTTCCAACTGGGCTATTAATAACAACACATTTATTAATAACCTATAATCTAATAATCTATTGATAACGAATGGAGGGGTTCCTATAGGATATCACAAAATATAACAAAATAGTTGTGTATTTAAAACTAATGAGAACTATAAACATTTTAAGATGATATTCCTTAAGAATATATATGTATATAATGTATATATATTTGAAAGGCAGTACTATACAATAGAAGCCTAGGTTAACTCTGGCTCCTTTATGCTGATGAACTGTAGTACATATTTCTCTGTATTTTTCCTTTTATTGATACTTGTATGTTCTTCCCACACTATTCTGTCCCTTTATATTTCTGTTTTGGGTTCATTTCCCTGTGTTAAGCCTTTACTATTACTATTTTAAGAATATTCTCTCTACATTGCTTTCTGCATTTTGCTGAGAAAATATTTATTGTGTACATTTTTTCATGTATAGAAATAATGAGGTCACAGTTGATTAAAATTCATTCTACTGTATTGTTAGATTGAACTTCTATCCAGTGAAAAAGGCTGAAAGTATAATGACTGAGGAATGGCACTTTTTTCCATTTTTGGGATAGTACAGCTTTCCACCTATTCTCTTTTGTTCATCTGTATTCTCTGCAAGCCCTGTAGCAGAAGAGTTTATACTACTCTCCTTTCAGTGAGAAAAGTGACTTCCAGTTTGAGTTAGCTGGATAGATATATGATCCCTTGGGCACTTTCTGGGTAATACATTCAATATTCTCTCTGTCTGCAGCAGGTTGTATGGTTGATGTTTACTCATTTCTAATACCACAGAGTACACTCCAAGCTCTAGGAGGAAGAAGAGGAAACTTGAGAACAAGGCAGCTGTGGACCTCTGTACATGTTAGCAATGAAGTGCATCTCTTGTTTAAATATTTCATATGAATGTTCTTAAACCTGTCTGTAAAAGTAACACTCTATTTTTTATGTTTAAACATATGATCTGGAATGTGGTCCTCTGAGTATTATCTCTATAAGCTCCCCTTCCTTCTGTCTTCTGATAACAGACTACTCCCAAGCCCACAGGGGTGAGCTTGAATCTCAGTGAAGACAGTTATTGTTTTCTGTGATCGATGACATTACTGCTCCAGCTTTTCACTCCTCCCTGATACTTACTGTTTGCCATGTGATCTGTGTATGTCCGTCTGTGAGAGGGATCTTGAAGAAGTGTGCTTTTTTACCTCCCTGTACCTTAACTTTGGGCTTGACCATGTGAAGGGCTTATATCAATAAAGTGAGACTGGAGGGAGAGAGTGCTAAATCTAATCCCGGGCCCAGAGAAGCCTTGCATCTTTCCTCCTGCCATCTTGTGCTTTTGCCAGGACCATGGAAAGAGCCTGCTGTGGCTGGAAGGAAGGTGAGAGATGCGTGCCGCAGGCTGATCAAACCAGACAAGATGGGCAGCCCTCAAACCTGAAGCCTAAGTGAACAGTTCTGGTTTACTGAGATTTTATGTTTTTATT
Organism: Balaenoptera musculus; assembly: GCF_009873245.2. Classification (NCBI taxonomy): domain Eukaryota; kingdom Metazoa; phylum Chordata; class Mammalia; order Artiodactyla; family Balaenopteridae; genus Balaenoptera; species Balaenoptera musculus. The sequence goes on along the minus strand of NC_045796.1, from coordinate 88,856,543 downwards.
TATGCAGGATTTTTTGGGCTACAGTTAGTTTATATATATATAAATGAAAGATATAAATATAGATGTAGATATAGATATACAGATATAGATATAGATATATAGATATAGATATAGATATATCAATATAGATATAGATAGATATCTATATATAGAGAGATATAGATATATATAGATATATAGATATAGATAGATAGATATAGATATAGATATATCGATATAGATATATAGATATACAGATAGATATAGATAGATAGGTAGATATAGATATATAGGTGTAGATCTAGCTACCCTGTACCAGATCTCAATGATAAATTAAGGTAAAACAATGGATCTGAACTAGGGAAATATGAGTTCTTTCCAAGCATTTTATATACTCAAGACATTGAAAAATAATCTTTTATCATCTAGGATCACCAAAATATATGAATAAAATCCAGAACTGCTTATTTGCTGGAATGAAAAGAAGGGCACCCACCTCAGGAGACAATGATGCTGACACAAAGGGTTAAGCAGCATTAGAGACAGAGGAAAAGAGAGCTCTGACAGTGCTACAGTACCTGGAGTTTGTTATTCCTAATACCCTCCACACCCCTTTTTTCCAGTGGTGCAAAAGCCTGAGCAATATTGCAACAGACAGATTCTGAAATATGAAACTGGTTTGAGGTGCCGAGAGGGGTAAGGTCCTGAGTTAGAAAGATAGATTCCTTGCTATGTGTTACCAAGTGTTTTGGTTTTTTCTAAGGGGTTCAAACCAGTGACAACACAGGCTTAACATTTGCCCCCTTCCTTTATACGATATTAAATACGATATTTTATTTTTAGCTCTTTAGAGCAACTAGAATTATATATATTTATATATGATACAATTCATATTTCTTTTTTTCCAAGTAGATAGACCATTGTCCTAACACTATCTATTAAAATGTCTGTACTATGTCTTTGAAAGGTCAACTTGGTTATATTTTAAACATGAATGCTTAGGTCTGTTTTTTTTTTTTTTTTCTTCACATCTTTATTGGAGTATAATTGCTTTACAATGGTGTGTTAGTTTCTGCTTTTTAAGAAAGTGAATCAGTTATAAATATACATATGTCCCCATATCTCTTCCCTCTGGCATCTCCCTCCCTCCCACCCTCCCTATCCCACCCCTCTAGGTGGTCACAAAGCACAGAGATGATCTCCCTGTGCTATGCGGCTGCTTCCCCCTAGCTATCTATTTTACATTGGGTAGTATATATAAGTCCATGCAACTCTCTCACTTCGTCCCAGCTTACACTTCCCCCGCCCCGAGTCCTCAAGTCCATTCTCTATGTTTACAACTTTATTCCTGTCGAGCCCCTAGGTTCTTCAGAACCTTTTTTTTTTTTTTTTTAGATTCCATATATATGTGTTAGCATACGGTATTCGTTTTTCTCTTTCTGACTTAACTTCACTGTGTATGACAGTATCTAATTTCATCCACCTCACTACAAATAACTCAATTTCGTTTCTTTTTATGGCTGAGTAATATTCCACTGTATTTATGTGCCACATCTTCTTTATCCATTCATCTGTTGATAGACACTTAGATTGCTTCCATGTCCTGGCTAGTGTAAATAGAGCTGCAATGAACATTGCGGTAAATGACTCTTTTAGAATTATGGTTTTCTCAGGGTATATACCCAGTAGTGGGATTGCTGGGTCGTATGGTAGTTTTATTTTTAGTTTTTAAAGGAACCTCCACATTGTTCTCCATAGTGGCTGTATCAATTTACATTCCCACCAATAGTGAAACAAAGTTCCCTTTTCTCCACACCCTCTCCAGCATTTATTGTTTGTAGATTTTTTGATAATGGCCAATCTGACTGGTGTGAGGTGATACCTCATTGTAGTTTTGATTTGCTTTTCTCTAATGATTAGTGATGTTAAGCATTCTTCCATGTGTTTGTTGGCAATCTGTATATGTTCTTTCGAGAAATGTACATTTAGGTCTTCTTTCCATTTTTGGATTGGGTTCTTTATTTTTTTGATATTGAGTTGCATGAGATGCTTGTAAATTTTGGAGGTTAATCCTTTGTCAGTTGCTTCACTTGCAAATATTTATTCCCATTCTGAGGGTTGTCTTTTCATCTTGTTTATGGTTTCCTTTGCTGAAAGCTTTTAAGTTTCATTAGGTCCCTTTGTATATTTTTGTTTTTAATTCCATTTCTCTAAGAGGTAGGACAAAAAGGATCTTGCTGTAATTTATGTCATAGAGCACTCTGTCTATGTTTTCCTGTAAGAGTTTTATAGTGTCTGGCCTTGAATTTAGGTCTTTAATCCATTTTGAGTTTCTTTTTGTGTATGGTGTCAGGGAGTGTTCTAATTTCATTCTTTTAATGTAGCTGTCCAGTTTTCCCAGCACCACTTATTGAAGAGGCTGTCTTTTCTCCATTGTATATTCTTGCATCCTCTAACAAAAATAAGGTGACCATATGTACGTGGGTTTATCTCTGGGCTTTCTATCCTGTTCCATTGATCCATATTTCTGTTTTTGTGCCAGTACCATACTGGTTTCATTACTGTAGCTTTGTGATAGAGTCTGAAGTCAGGGAGCCTGACTCCTCCAGCTCTATTTTTCTTTCTCAAGGTTGCTTTGGCTATTCGGGGTCATTTTTGTTTCCATAAAAATTGTGAAATTTTTTGTTCTACTTCTGTGAAAAATGCCATTGGTAGTTTGATAGGGATTGCACTGAATCTGTAGGTTACTTTGGGTAGTATAGTCATTCTCACAATGTTGATTCTTCCAATCCAAGAACATGGTATATCTCTCCATCTGTTTGTATCATCTTTAATTTCTTTCATCAGTGTTTTATAATTTCCTGCATAGAGGTCTTTTGTCTCCTTAGGTAGGTTTATTCCTAGATAGTTTATTCTTTGTGTTGCAGTGGTAAATGAGAGTGTTTCCTTAATATCTCTTTCAGAATTTTTATCATTAGTGTATAGGAATGCAAGAGATTTCTGTGCATTGATTTTGTATCTTCCTACTTTACCAAATCATTGATTAGCTCTAGTAGTTTTCTGGTAGCATATTTAGGATTCTCTATATATAGTATCATGTCATCTGCAAGCAGTAAGAACTTTACTTCTTCTTTTCAGATTTGGGATTTTAATTTTTTTTCTTCCCTAAATACTGTGGCTAAAACTTCCAAAACTATGTTGAATAATAGTGGTGAGAGTGAAAAACCTTGTCTTGTTGCTGATCTTACAGGAAATGGTTTCAGTTTTTCACCATTGAGAACGATGTTGGCTGTGGGTTTCTCATATATGGGCTTAATTGTGTTGAGGTAAGTTCCATCTATGCCTACTTTCTAGAGTTTTCTTTTTTTTTTTTCTTTTATCATAAATCAGTATTGAATTTCGCCAAAAGCTTTTTCTTCATCTATTGAGTTGATCAAAAGGTTTTTCTCCTTCAATTTGTTAATATGGTTTATCACATTGATTGATTTGCGTATACTGAAGAATCCTTGCATTCCTGGGATAAACCCCACTTGATCATGGTATATGATCCTTTTAATGTGCTGTTGGGTTCTGTTTGCCAGTATTTTGTTGAGGATTTTTGGATCTATGTTCAGCAGTGATATTGACCTGTAGTTTTCTTTCCTTGTGACATCTTTGGTTTTGGTATCAGGGTGATGGTGGCCTCGCAGAATGAGTTTAGCAGTGTACCTCCCTCAGCTATATTTTGGAAGAGTTTGAGAAGGATAGGTGTTTCTTCTTCTCTAAATGTTTGATAGAATTCGCCTGTGAAGCCATCTGGTCCTGGACTTCTGTTTCTTGGAAGATTTTTAATCACATTCTCAATTTCAGTGCTTGTGATTAGTCTGTTTCTATTTTCTATTTCTTCCTGGTTCAGTCTCAGAAGGTTGTGCTTTTCTAAGAATTTGTCCATTTCTTCCAGGTTGTCCATTTTATTGGCATAGAGTTGCTTGTAGTAATCTCTCATGATCCTTTGTGTTTCTGCAGTATAAGTTATTACTTCTCATTTTTCATTTCTAATTTTATTGATTTGAGTCTTCTCTTTTCTTTTCTTGTTGAGTCTGGCTAATGGTTTATCAATTTTGTTTATCTTCTCAAAGAACCAGCTTTTAGTTTTATTGATCTTTGATGTTGTTTCCTTCATTTCTTTTTCATTTATTTCTGATTTGATGTTTATGATTTTTTTCCTTCTGCTAACTTTGTTTTTTGTTGTTGTTCTTCTTCTTCATTCTCTAGTTGCTTTAGGTATAAGGTTAGGTTTTTTATTTGAGTGGTTTCTTGTTTCTTGAGGTAGGATTGTACTGCTATAAACTTCCCTCTTAGAACTGCTTTTGCTGCATCCATAGGTTTTGGGTTGTCGTGTTTTCATTGTCATTTGTTTCTAGGTATTTTTTGATTTCTTCAGTGATTTCTTGCTTATAAAGTAGTGCATTGTTTAGCCTCCAGGTGTTTCCCTTTGTTACAGATTTTTTCCTGTAATTGATATCTAGTCACCTAGCATTGTGTTGAGAAAAGATACTTGATATGATTTAAATTTTCTTAAATTTATCAAGGCTTGATTTGTGATGCAAGATATGATCTATCCTGGAGAATGTTCCATGAGCACTTGTGAAGAAAGTGTATTCTCTTGTTTTTGGATGGAATGTCCTATAAATATCAATTAAGTCCATCTTGTTTAATGTGTCATTTAAAGCTTGTGTTTCCTTATTTATTTTCATTTTGGATGATCTGTCTATTGGTGAAAGTGGGGTGTTAAAGTCCCCTACTATGATTGTGTTACTGTCTACTTCCCCTTGTATGGCTGTTAGCATTTGCCTTATGTATTGAGGTGCTCCTATGTTGGGTGCATAAATATTTACAATTGTTATACCTTCTTCTTGGATCGATCCCTTGATCATTATATAGTGTCCTTCTTTGTCTCTTGTAATAGTCTTTATTTTAAAGTCTGTTTTGTCTGATATGAGAATTGCTACACCAGCTTTCTTTTGATTTCCATTTGCATAGAATATCTTTTTCTAGTCCCTCACTATCAGTCTGTATGTGTCCCTAGGTCTGAAGTGAGTCTCTTGTAGACAGCATATATACAAGACAAAAACAAGTGGGTCTTGTTTTTGTATCCATTGAGCCAGTCTACGTCTTTTTGTTTGAACATTTTATCCATTTATATTTAAGGTAATTTTTGATATGTATGTTTCTATTACCATTTTCCTAATTGTTTTGGGTTTGTAATTGTAGGTCTTTTCCTTCTCCTGTGTTTCCTGCCTAGAGAAGTTCCTTTAGCATTTACTGTAAAGCTGTTTTGGTATTGCTAAATTCTCGTAGCTTTTGCTTCTCTGTAAAGGTTTTCATTTCTCTGTTGAATCTGAATGTGATCCTTCTTGGTAGAGTAATCTTGGTGGTAGGTTCTTCCCTTTCATCACTTTAATGATGTCCTGCCATTCCCTTCTGGCTTGCAGAGTTTCTGCTGAAAGGTCAGCTGTTAACCTTATGGGGAATCCCTTGTATATTTTTCGTTGTTTTTCCCTTGTTGTTTTAAATACTCTTTCTTTGTATTTAATTTTTGATAGTTTGATTAATATGTTTCTTGGCATGTTTCTCCTTGGATTTATCCTGTATGGGACACTCTGGACTTCCTGGACTTGATTATTTCCTTTCCCATATAGGGAAGTTTTCAACTATAATCTCTTCAAATAATTTCTCAGTTTCCTTTCTTTTTCTCTTCTACTGGGACCCCTATAATTCGAATGAATGTTGGTGCATTTAATGTTGTCCCAGATGTCTCTAAGACTGTCCTCAATTCTTTTCATTCTTTTTTCTTTATTCTGCTCTGCAGTAGTTATTGCCACTATTTTATCTTCCAGGTCACTTATCCGGTTTCTACCTTAATTATTCTGCTATTGATTCCGTCTAGAGAATTTTTAATTTCATTTATTGTGTTGTTCATCATTGTTTGTTTGTTCTTTAGTTCTTCTAGGTCCTTGTTAAACATTTCTTGTATTTTCTCCATTCTATTTCCAATATTTTGGAAAATCTTTACTATCATTATTCTGAATTCTTTTTCAGATAGACTGCCTATTTACTCTTCATTTGTTTGGTGTGGTGGGATTTTACCTTGCTCCTTCATCTGCTGTGTGTTTCTCTGTCTTCTCATTTTGTTTCACTTACTGTGTTTTTGGTCTGCTTTTTTCAGGCTGCATGTTCGTAGTTTCTGTAGTTTTTGGTGTCTTCCCCCAGTGGCTAAGGTTGGTTCAGTGGGTTGTGCAGGCTTCCTGGTGGAGAGGACTAGTGCATGTGTTCTCGTAGATGAGGCTGGATCTTGTCTTACTGGTGGGCAGAACCATGTCTGATGGTGTGTTTTGGGGTGTCTGTGACCTTATTATGATTTTAGGCAGTCTCTGTGCTAATGGGTGGCGTTGTTTTCCTGTCTGATTAGTTGTTTGGCATAGGATGTCCAGCACTGTAGCTTGCTGACCATTGAGTAGAGCTGCTTCTTAGCGTTCAAATGGAGAGCTCTGGGAGAGCTTTCACCATTTGATATTATGTGGAGCTGAGAGGTCTCTGGAGGACCAATGTCCTGAACTTGACTCTCCCACCTCAGAGGCACAGGCCTGACACCCAGCTGGAGCACCAAGACCCTGTCAGCCACACGGCTCAGAAGAAAAAGGATAAAAAAAAGAAAGAAAAAAATAATAAATAAAATAAAGTAAAATAATTAAAATAAAAAATAATTATTAAAATTTTTTTAGAATTAAAAAGTAATAAGAAAATTTAAAAAAAAAGAAAAGAAAGAAAGAAGAGAGCCACCAAACCAAAAAAGATATACACCAATGATAACAAGCACTAAAATCTATACTAAAAAAAAACGGACAGAGAGAATCCTAGGACAAATGATAAAATCAAAGCTATACAGACAAAATCACACAAAGAAGCATACACATACACATTCACAAATAGCGAAAAAGGAAAAATATATGTATATATATCTATATATTAAAAAAAAAGGAGGAAGAGAGCAACCAAATCAATAATCAAATCTACCAATGGTAATAAACTCTAAATACTAGACTAAGATAAACATAAAGCCAGGAACAAATTAGATGCAGAAAGCAACCCCCAAGTCTACATTCACTCCCAAAGTCTACCACCTCAATTTTGGGGTGATTCGTTGTCTATTCAGGTATTCCACAGATGTAGAGTACATCAAGTTGATTGTGGAGATTTAATCCACTGATCCTGAGGCTGCTGGGAGAAATTTCCCTTTTTCTTCTTTGTTCGCACAGCTCCTGGTGTTCAGCTTTGGGTTGGTCCTGCCTCTGCATGTATGTCACCTGACGACATTTCTTCCTCACCCAGACAAGATGGGGTTAAAGGAGCAGCTGATTAGGGGGTTCTGGCTCACTCATGCCAGGGGGAAGGAGGGGTACAGAATGCGGGGTGAGCTTGTGGCTGCAGAGGCCAGCAAAACGTTGCAACAGCCTGAGGGGTGCTATGTGTTCTCCTGGGGAAGTTGCCCCTGGATCACGGGGCCCTGGCAGTGGCAGGCTGCACAGACTCCCAGGAGGGGAGGTGTGGATAGTGACCTGTGCTTGCACACAGGCTTCTTGGTGGCTGCAGCAGCAGCCTTAGTGTCTCATGCCCATCTCTGGTGTCCATGCTGATAGCTGCAGCTCGCGCCCATCTCTGGAGCTCCTTTAGGTGGTGCTCTGAATCCCCTCTCCTTGCACACCCCAAAACAATGTTCTCTTGCTTCTTAGGCAGTTCCAGAGATTTTCCCGCACTCCCTCCAGGCTAGCTGTGGTGCACTAGACCCCTTCAGGCTGTGTTCACGCAGCCAACCCAAGTCCTCTCTCTGGATCTGACCTCTGAAGCCCGAGCCTCAGCTCCAAGCCCCCACCCGCCCCAGCGGGGTGAGCAGACAAGCCTCTCGGGCTGGTGAGTGCTGCTATGCACCCATTCTCTGTGCGGGAATCTCTCCACTTTGCCCTCTGCACCCCTGTTGCTGCACTCTCCTCTGTGACTCTGAAGCTTCCACCCCACCCAGCCCCCGTCTCCGCCAGTGAAGGGGCTTCCTAGTGTGTGGAAACTTTTCTTCCTTCACAGCTCCCTCTCACTCGTGCAGGTCCTGTCCCTATTCTTTTTTCTCTATTTTTTTCTTGTTTCTTTTGCCCTACCCAGGTACATGGGGGAATTTCTTGCCTTTTGGGAAGTGTGAGGTCTTCTGCCAGCTTTAAGTATGTATTCTGTAGGAGTTTTTCCCCATGTAGATGTATTTCTGATGTATTTGTGGGGAGGAAGGTGATCTCAATATCTTACTCCTCTGCCATCTTGAAGGTCTCCCCATCTGTTTTGCTTTTCAAGCTTCTGTTTATCTCTTTGCCTTGCCTTCAAAGGATGACAATCATTTTAATTACTGTATTATATTTTAATTTGATATATATGTTTATACCTTTTATATAAATATTTATATCTGGTATGACTATTTATTTACCATTCATTTTTTTTCATGGTTTTTTGGATATTCTTAACATTTTATCTCCCAGCTGAATTTTATAGTCAACTTGACAATTTCTTTAAAATTTGTTCTGTGTTGAATTTATAAATTACTTCAGGGAAAACAGATAACATTAAATCTTCTCATCCAGGAATATGGCTTTTCTATTTCTTCAGTTCCTCTTTTATTTCCCTTGGTAGAGTTTTGTAGATTTATTTACATCATTATTACACAGGTTTTTTTTTTTTTTTTTTACAAGACATATGTTTAGAGGACATAGTATAAAAGTGTCTGGTTATTGTATTTTGTTTGTTACTTTTTGTGAAATGCAGTAATGCACTACAGGTATACAGGAATACAACAGACTCCGACATAAATTGGCTACCTGAAAGCAAAAATAAGAGAATTATATAGTTTCCTATAAAGATTCTTTATGCCTCTGCTCAGTGCTTCCAGACAGTTGACAAGTGGAAGGCTAGAAATGGTGATATTTGAGAAAGCTGGAGGGGTGGAGCGACTTCCAGACTTATTTTTAGACCTTCTCCTTGTGAATTTCTCTCCCAATAAAGAAAATCCATGTAGAAGTGTCCTGGGTGTCAGAAAGCCAAGTATCACTGCTTCTCATGGGAGTGTGTTGTTTCATGTCAGTCTATGGTAGAGACTAAGGTGGAAGCCATTGACCTGAGGGCTGGTGGTTTGGTGTGCACACTCAGATATCACCTTCTTAACATGAAGTCTAATACTGATTATGAAACAATGGAGTCCTTCAGATTGAAAATGATAGATGGCCACATAGGATGTTAAGGGACTTGTATTGAGAAACTTGTATTGAGAAATTCTGGCAAAAAGGAGCACAATATTTCTCAATATTTAAAGCATCCTGTAATTGCTTATAACTAATCCAACAGGAAATAGCCTTCTAAATAGTATCACTTTCAAAATAAGAATCTGCCACTCTACTTACTGTGATTTGGACAGTGCATAAAAGAACACCCTAGCTAGTAAGAGCAGGGTAAACCAGAATCCTTGGCATATGGGTTCTCTCCACCACCACAAACATGATTGCAAAAATATATATATATACCCTTGATGCCAAGAATATGTTTCTTGCTGGTGACCACTGTGTATTGCTTCCTATTTCTCCATTTTGTATATAAAAATTTATTGTGATTGCATTTGGTGGTGAGGTACACAGTTTTGCCATTTATTGAATAGTTTGCTATTTCAAAAGAAAATAAAGACTGTGGGTCCAAAGATAGAATGCTGAGGAAAAGTTTTACTGCCAGGCAGAAAATGCAGGTTATGCTATGTAAGGTAAGGAAGAAGGTTGGAAAAGGCAGTATCCTTTTTTTTTTTTTTTTTTTTAAGCAGAAAATGGCAATCTCTGTCCCATATGTAGAGAGCAAAGTCTCTAAGTGATGCTGATTGGCTGGCAATGTCTGGACTAAATGCTAAGAATTGGATAAATTTTTACTTGATTGTGATTTTTCCAGGAATTGGGCTTTACTGCTTATACAAAGTAAACAATCCAGGTTTACGGAACTCTACTTATTTTAGCAGAAGTCAGGTTTGCACTGTATTCGGCAGATTAGACAGCCTTGTCAAGATTCACTGGATATATATCACAAGGTGACATATCTAAATCTGACTGAATGGCAGGCTGGTCATCCAGAGGGTCTCTCCTAAGAGCTATCTATACACCATAGCTAGGCATGGGTATATCCTATGGGGAGGGTAGGAAAATATTTGCAATTTTATATGGGGTGAAATATTGGTATATATTTGTAAACATATAAAAATTCTATTTATGAAATTCAATTCCAAAGAGACAATTAGAGAGCTACTGGCTTTTGTATGCTTCTTACTTGCTTGCTTGTTTTTGTGGGCTTTATCTCTAGCTTCAGTTCCACCTTTTCTTTCAGTAATGGCACCTGCTTCTTCCTGATCACAAGGGAAGATAAATAACTTAGCCTGGGATAACCATATTTTTATATTGTCTAATTCTCTGAGCACAATGATTAGGTTAAGAATAGCATGTTTCCTATCGCTCTCTGGGATTTTATATAGAGAATTTACTCATTTATTTAATAAATATTTTTGAGTTTTAACTATATGATAGTGTTTAGGCTACACTATGGACACAACAGTGACTAAAAGATATAAAAAATTCCATTCTCACAGAGCACATTTTTTTTGTGGGAAGATGCAGATAAAAAAATTAAAATAAGTATTTCTACATATATGTATTAATTATACTTATTTAACTTTTCAATAATTTAAAATTTAAAAAATAAATATATACATAACTGTTCAATGTAAGTCTTACTGCTTTTATCACATTTTAGGTGACCCCAAATCCTATAGAAGAAGCAACTTCAGCTTGTAGTCAACTCACCTTAGATACCTGAATTTAATAAATAGTATCTTACATATATTTTCCAAATAGTAACATTGATAAATATTTTCTTTTAATTTTTAACACACTTTAGTTAAGATACTAAGGGGACACTTAAAATATCAAATTGGAGGAGAATGAAGACATAGGTTCTTCAAGACAAGTTGTATCCTGGTTTTCATATAGAAGGTTCATGGACATCATTAGTAGGGGGTTTGCTAAAGACATATATTGCACAATTGTAGCCAAACTGCCTGGGTTAAAATCCCAACTGTGCAATTTACCAGCCTTATGGATTGAGACAGTTTGTTTAATTTTCCTCCATTTCCTCATATATGATATTATCTTCCTCTGGTGGCTGGCTGCTCTAAGGAATACAGGAGTGTTTTTTGTTTGTTTTTCTGTAAGTCAATTAGAGCAGAAGTTGGTACATGGAAATAATACAATAAGTTGTAATTATAATTCTCATATTTAATCTCATTTCCTTGTGACCACATGTGTGTATCTATAAGATGGTCGGCTGCAGTTATAATACAGCTTATGGGTATTGTAGGATTTCTCTTGGCACAGCTAAGTAGCCCATATGGAAATCAAACACACTACTCACTTTATTTGAACCAGCCTATAACCAAATGAGCACATTGGCTTGGATACAGAGTTGGCTGCAGTGGACAGGTCATAAAATAAGGGAATTCATTTGGAAACTGCAGTCTCATTTACTACTGAACTCAAAGTAAACCATGAATACAGCTCTGTGCCACTGTTCTACTCAGGTGTTTCTATGTGGAATTATTAGTATTCTAGGGAGGCCTTTTCTGTGTGGAAAAAGATTTATTTATGTTGCAAAGATAATAGGCCTATAATGAGAAGAACAATGTAGATCTGTGCTGAGGGCACAGGGTTGTTGTTCTGGTGGCTTGTTAAGATCAGTGGGTGCACACAGAGACAATAACATGAACAAAGTGATGAGATGATTATTTTGTGTTTTAAACCACAGTTAATTACACAAATTACACATATTAAGTGAACGAGAATTAACCACTCACTTTGTATGTGTCTATTTGTAACAATAGGTGGCCTGACGAATATAAGAAAACACCCATTCTCTCAAAAACATCACAAGAACCAGAACAATATTGTTGGGTCCCTATTATTGTTAGATATACCCCTTCTCCTAATTCACTGTAAAAATGAGAAAAAAGTTGGTGCCTATAAAAGATAACAAGCTAGAAATTAGTTAATATAATAAAGTGTCACACACACACACACACACACATACACACACACGCTCTTTTTCAAGTCTTTAGAGTCCCAGAACTTAATACTGAGTGGATCATTCTCCCACATTTATAAATGCCAATAAAATGTCTCTAGAAGTAAGTTCTGAACTCTACAACCTATTGATAGCATGAGTTAAAGAGAAGTATTGAAGAAATAATCAAAAGTTTCAAAGTCTGAGTAGGAATATATAGGGAGATAAGTATGAAGAATTTTGGCTTCCTAGCCAGGAGAATAAAAGGAGGATTTATTAACAGATTTCAACTATGGAAACTATTATTTTCCGTGCATCCTTCCTATACTTAATGGGCTACAACATTTTTAAGATATTAAGCTAAGTACCATTTTTAGTAATTATCTTCTTTTTTTAAACTTAGAAGTAGTATGTAGAAATCTTCAGATATCACATATGTGCAAGGTAGGCAATCTAATGATAGATATTGTGCAGCAATTCTTAAAGTTTCAGATGTTTCCTTTATCTTATGACTCAGCAAATCTTGTCTCATGGAGTCCGTGAGAGTAAGACCCTGGTCTCAAGGAAGCTGGGAGTTGTCCGCAAGTGAGTGCCATGGAGCTATAATCCCAGGATTTTAAAGAGGGTGATCCTGCATTAACTTAATTGACCCATATTTTATGCCTAATTTTTTCTGTGTCCTGGGTGTTTTCCCTGAGTGGCTTGAGGCTCTTTCCCTTTGGGCTGAGCAGGACTTTGTGCCTTTCCCACAGCTGTGCCAGTCCCTTTTTCCAAGATGGCACCATCGAGGAAAAAGTTATCCTTTCAAAAGATAAACTAGGTCTCCTCATGACTCTACTCAAAATCATCCAGTCTTCTCATTTAAGTCGGTGAGAAGGTCAAAGATTTGAGTTTTCTGAGGACCTGTGTAGACAGGCCCCATTACCTTTCTGAGCTCAACCTTTGGTCACCCCGTTGTCAATGATCTCGGGCTAGAGGCTTTCTCATTGTTCTGCTGACAAGCCTGGCTCACCTTGGCACATGCTTCTCAGTACCTAGAATGCTTTTCCTTGCGAAATCCAAACAACTCATTTCTCTTCTTCTTTCGGCTCCTGCTCAACATCCTCCCACAGTGAGACCTTCGTAGTCCAGCCCACATAAAGTAGGAAGCCTTCTCCTCTGCCTGTTCTATCACTTTACCCATTACACATTTCTCCATAGGACTTATCACCATTTGGGTGATTATGTGTTTATCTATTTTCTGTTTTCCTCGGCTACAACATAAGCCACAGAATCATAGGCATTTTGTATGTTCTGTTTACCACCATCTCCCCAGCACTTAGAACAATGCTGGGCACAGGGTATGTCTTCAATATTTATTTGTTTCATGAATGAAAAACTGGAAGCATGAATAAATGATACTGTCACTTTTTATGTACTTGTCCAATTTCCCTTACTAAAATTTAGCTCTGAGAGGGTAATTCCTTTTGTAGTTAGTCCAGCTAGATAATCACTGAACAAGTAGTGCCTAATATACATTTTGTTGACATTTGAATAGTTAACAGAAAATGGTGACAATTTATTGAGGAATAGCATGAAAGAAGAAATGGTTTGATTGCATTTCAAGTTGTTTCAGATGAGAATAGTCCTGGTTCTAATAAATTGGCTGAAGAACACAATGATTAAGATTGTTAAGGGTAGTGTTTGCATCACAATATAATCATTTGATAATTAACAAATACTTATTGTGGGCCCATATTACACAAGACACTGTGTCAGGACCTGAGGATATAATGGGGAGAAAGACACTATTTCTGTTCTTCAAGGGCTTGCAGTCAACTGGGGATACAAAGATGTAATCAGTTAATAGTCTGGTAAGTTACCAGGTAGTAGGACACCTGACTCAGTCACGGGGAGGTGAGGATGTTCCTGAAGGACATTATACACATTACCACACAATTTCAGAGTGGATAGCATGGCTATAAAGATATATATGTATATACATATATATCTTTACTAAAATGAAGTTTAGAATAAATCAGTGTGCTGGGAGAACACAGCTAAAAGAATGTTGGAAAACTATGCAGCTAGACAAGAGAAAACAGACTAAGCAGATGAGAGAAGCCTAAACATGAAGGTGGAAGTTGGGAGAAATTCTCAAACAGGCTAAGTTGAATGTCAGAACCCCAGAAAGAGTCAGACATTAGAAGGAGCAAGTATCTTTCAAAGTAGCAGTGCAGTTAAGGTGGAAAACAAGAGTAAAAGCTTCTTCTATACAACTTCAGTACACTGCATTATTCTCATTCCAGACTGAAAAGATAGAAAACTTCCCTTCCCCAACTCAAAAGAACAAGATACATTTGGGACTCAGGAAAATTGGCTCAGCAGAAGAAGTAGAGGCACTGTACTAAAAAACGGATTCAGTGAAATTCTATTCAGTAAGTGGGACTCAGGAAAACTAGGCTCAGAAGAAGAAGTAGAGGCACTATATTTAAAAAGAGATTAGTGAAATTCTATTCAGTAAGTGGGACTAAGGAAAACTAGGCTCAGCAGAAGAAGTAGAGGCACTGTACTAAAAAAGGAAATCAGTGAAATTCTATTCAGTAAGTATGGAGACTACTAAACTTTCCCTCAGTTTGACTGAGAACACTAGCAGCTTGACCTCTACATCCTATGCAGGGATTTGGGAAAACTCTCTATGACAAAAGAAAAAAACTTATAGATATGAAATGACCAACAGTAAAACCAATGACTCAGAAAGGTTTTCTATTTTTTTTTTAATTTTATTTATTTATTTATTTATTTATTTATTTATTTATTTATTTATTTATGGCTGTGTTGGGTCTTCGTTTCTGTGCGAGGGCTTTCTCTAGTTGCAGCAAGTGGGGGCCACTCTTCATCACAGTGCGCAAGCCTCTCACTATCGCTGCCTCTCTTGTTGCGGAGCACAGGCTCCAGACGTGCAGGCTCAGCAATTGTGGCTCACAGGCCTAGTCGCTCCACGGCATGTGGGGTCTTCCCAGACCAGGGCTCGAACCCGTGTTCCCTGCATTAGCAGGCAGATTCTCAACCACTGCACCACCAGGGAAGCCCTCAGAAAGGTTTTCTGAACAACAAGATGACAATCATGAAAATGTCCTAAAAATTCAAATTAAGAACCCTTTCCACATAAAAATATAAACTATTACTTACTCACATGTGAGATTAGAAGAACATCATCAGGCATGTGTGTTGTAAGAAACTCACACAACTGAAAAGTTGGGACGTGTTCCAACAAAGTGAGGGAGATGTCTAACAAAGAAGACCCATCATGCATGAAATAGTGTCTACAACTCAGACAACAGACAAAGAAAATCCTCAGGATGATAAGGATAAAGAAAAGTCTGAGAATAAGATCTGTGGCAGCAGGCTGGTAGAAAACATAGCCAAAAGGAGAAGAAGGACAAAAACTTCAGACGGGGTGTTTTGAAAAACAAGACAAAATTGAGAGATTATCCAATAGGTTTAAGCATATTTCAAGGTGATTCATGCTTCTGGGTGAGAATGGGTTCATAGGGACAATGGAAAATATGCAAAGGAACAAATAAAACAATTGTTCATTCCTGTGAAAAATCAAGATTTTATAAAAAAGAAAAATATAACCACAATATATGATATGGCTGTGTTATTTACATAACCATAATAATTGTAAGTACTGAATAATTTTTCAACCCAAAAGCTTGATGGAGGGGGAAGGGGGAGGGGAGGGGAGAGGAGGGAGAGTAGCTCATAGTTTTAATGAGAAGTTAATGAGTAATATCTAAAACTTAAAAGTTAACAAAGATGGTATAATTAAATTTTTTTAAAATGTAATGAAAATATTTTTTAAAAGAGCCAAACAATCTAAAAATTATTGTGGTGAATAGAAATCTGAGTGGGGAGTAAGCAGGAGACTACTGCTTTGTAAATTTAATGAACATAAAAAATAATAACACTGAATAGTAAAATTGGAATTTGGAAAGAGTAGAATTTAAATGTTCTTATCAAAAAAAAAAAAAAAAGATAAATATGTGAGGTGACGGGGTGATGGATGTGTTAATTAACTAGATGGGATGATTTCTTTTGCAATGTATAAGTCTATAAAATCATCAAGATGTACAGTTAAATATCTTACAATTTTATTTGTCAATTTAACCTAAATAAAGCTGAAGAAGGGGACTTTCAAGATGGCGGAGGAGTAAGACATGGGGATCACCTTCCTCCCCATAAATACATCAAAAATATATCTACATGTGGAACAACTCCTACAGAACACCTACTGAATGCTGGCAGAAGACCTCAGACTTCCCAAAAGGCAAGAAACTCCTCACACACCTGGGTAGGGCAAAAGAAAAAAGAAAAACCAGAGACAAAAGAACAGGGATGGGACCTGCACCTCTGGCAGGGAGCTGTGAAGAAGAAGGTTCCACACACTAGGAAGCTCCTTCACTGGTGGAGATTGGGGAATGGACAGGGGCGAAGCTTCAGAGCCACAGAAGAGAACACAGCAAGAAGGGTGCTGAGGGCAAAGCAGAGAGATTCCCGCACAGAGGATCGGTGCCGACCAGCACTCACCAGCCCGAGACACTTGTCTGTTCACCTGCTGGGGTGGGTGGGGGCTGGGAGCTGAGTCTCATGCTTCGGAGATCAGATCCCAGGGAAAGGACTGGTGTTGGCTGCATGAACACAGCCTGAAAGGGGTAGTATGCCACAGCCAGCAGGGAGGGAGTCTAGGAAAAACTCTGAAACTGCCTAAGGGGCAAGAGACCACTCTTTCGGGGTGTGCAAGGAGAGGGGATTCAGAACACTGCCTAAATAAGCTCCACAGAGAGGCGTGAGATGTGGCTATCAGCACAGACAACTGAGAAGGGCATGAAACTCTAAGGCTGCTGCTGCAGCCACCAGGAAGCCTGTGTGCAAGCACAGAACACTACCCACACCTCCCCTCCTGGAAGCCTGTGCAGCCCACCACTACCAGGGTCCCTCTAACCAGGGAGAACTTCCCTGGGAGAACACACGGCACACCTCAGCTGTTTCAATGTCATGCTGGCCTCTGACATGCATTCTGTACCCCTCCCTCCTCCCTGGCCTGAGTGAGTCAGAGACACATAATCAGCTGCTCCTTTAACCCCCTCCTGTCTGGGGGAAGAACAGACTCCAGAGGGTGACCTACATGCAGAGGCAGGGCCAGATCCAAAGATGAACCCCAGGAGCTGTGTGAACAAAGAAGAGAAAGAGAAATTTCTCTGTGCAGCCTCAGGAGCAGTGGATTAAATCTCCACAGTCAACCTGATGTACCCTGCATCTGTGGAATACATGAAGAGACAATAAATCATCCCAAAATTGAGGTGGTAGACCTTGGGAGCAACTGTAGACTTGAGGTTTGCTTTCTGAATCTAATTTGTTTCTGGTTTTATGGTTATTTAGTTTAGTATTTAGAGCTTATTATAACTGGTAGATTTGTTTATTAATTTGGTTGCTCGCTTTATATATATATATATATTTTTTCCTTTTTCTCTTTTTGTGAGTGTGTATGTGTACGCTTCTTTGTGTGATTTTGTCTGTATAGATTTGCTTTTACCATTTGTCCTAGGGTTCTGTCTGTCCGTTTTCTTCTCTATTTTTAAGTATAGATTTTAGTGCTTCTTATCATTGGTGGATTTGTTTATAGATTTGATTGCTCTCTTCTTTTTTTTATTACTTTTTCATTTTTTATATTTTAATTATATTTTAAAAAAATTTATTTAATAACTCAATTTTATTTTATTTTTCTGTCTTTTTTTTTTTTTTTCTCCCTTTTCTTCTGAACTGTGTGGCTGACAGGGTCTTAGTGCTCCAGCCGGGTGTCAGGCCTTAGCCTATGAGGTGGGAGAGCTGAGTTCAGGACATTGGTCCACCAGAGACCTCCTGGCCACTAGTAATATCAATCAGTGAGAAATCTCCAAGAGATCTCCATCTCAACACTACACCCAGCTCCGCTCAACAATGAGCAAGATACAGTGCTGGAAACCGCATGCCAAACAACTACCAAGACAGAAACACAAACCAGTCCATTAGCAGAGAGACTGCCTAAAATCATAAGAAGTTCACAGACACTCAAAAACACACCACTGGATGTGCATCTGCCCACCAGAAAGACAAGATCTAACCTTATCCACCAGAACACAGGAACTAGTCCCCTACACCAGGAAGCCTACACAACCCACTGAACAAACCTTACACAATGGGGGCAGAAACCAAGAACAATGGGAACTATGAACCTGCAGCCTGCAAAAAGGAGACCAAAAACACAGTAAAGTAAGCAAAATGAGAAGACAGAGAAATACACAGCAGGTGAAGGAGCAAGGTAAAAGCCCAACAGACCAAACAAATGAAGAGGAAATAGGCAGTTTACCTGAAAAATAATTCAGAGTAATGATAGGAAAGATGATCCAGAACCTTGAAAATAAAATGGAAAAAATACAAGAAACATTTAAAAAGGACCTAGAAGAACTAAAGTGTAAACAAATAATGATGAACAACACAATAAATGAAATTTAAAATGCTCTAGAGGAATCAATAGCAGAATAACTGAGGTAGAAGAACGGATAAGTGACCTGGAAGGTAAAATAGTGGAAATAACTACTGCAGAGCAGAATAAAGAAAGAAGAATGAAAAGAATTGAGGACAGTCTCAGAGACCTCAGGGACAACAGGAAACACACCAACATTCGAATTATAGGGGTCTCAGAAGAAGAAGAGAAAAAAAAAAGACTGAATAATTATGTGAAGAGATTATAGTTGAAAACTTCCCAAAATGGGAAAGGAAATAGTCAATCAAGTCCAGGAAGCACAGAGAGTCCCATACAGGATAAATCCAAGGAGAAACATGCCAAGACACATATTAATCAAACTATCAAAAATTAAATACAAAGAAAAAATATTAAAAGCAGCGAGGGAAAAGCAAGAAATAACATACAGGGAATCCCCATAAGGTCACCAGCTGATCTTTCAGCAGAAACTATGCATGCCAGAAGGAAGTGACAGGACATAGCTAAAGTGATGAATCGGAAAGACCTACAACCAAGATTACTGTACCTAGCAAGGATTTCATTCAGATTTCACAGAGAAATTAAAACCTTTACAGACAAGCAAAAGCTAAAAGAATTCAGCACCACCAAACCAGCTTTACAACAAATGCTAAAGGAACTTCTCTAGGCAGAAACCACAAGAGAAGGAAAAACCTACAAAAACAAACCCAAAACAATTAAGAAAATGGTAATAGGAATATACATATCAATAATTACCTTAAATGTAAATGGATTAAATGCTCCAACCAAAAGACATAGACTGGATGAATGGATACAAACACAAGACCCATATATATGCTGTCTACAAGACACCCACTACATGCCTAGGGACACATACCTACTGAAAGTGAGGGGATGGAAAAAGATATTCCATGCAAATGGAAATCAAAAGGAAGCTGGAGTAGCAATTCTCATATCAGAAAAAAGAGACTTTATAAAAAAGACTATTACAAGAGACAAAGAAGGACAGTACATAATCTTCAAGGAATCAATCCAAAAAGAAGATATAACAATTGTAAATATTTATGCACCCAACATAGGAGCACTTCAATACATAAGACAAATGCCAACAGCCATAAAAGGGGAAATCGACAGTAACACAAAAATTTTAGTGGACTTTAACACCTTGCTTTCTCCATCAGACAGATCATCCAAAATTAAAAGAAAAAAGGAAACACAAGCTTTCAATGACACATTAAACAAGATGGACTTAATTGATATTTATAGGACCTACCATGCAAAAACAACAGATTACACTTTCTTCTCAAGTGCTCATGGAACATACTCTAGGATAGATCATACCTTGGGTCTCAAATCAAGCCTTGGTAAATTTAAGAAAGTTAAAATCATATCAAGTATCTTTTCAGACCACAACACTATGACATTAGATAACAATTACAGGAAAAAATCTGTAAAAAATACGAATACATGGAGGCTAAACAACACACTAATTAATAACCAAGAGATCACTGAGGAAATCAAAGAGGTAATCAAAAAATTCTTAGAAACAAATGACAATGAAAACACAACAACCCAAAACCTAAGGATGCAGCAAAAGCACTTCTAAGTTTATAGCAATACAATCCTACCTCAAGAAACAAGAAACATCTCAAATAAACAACCTAACCTCACACCTAAAGCAATTAGAGAAAGCAAAACAACAACAACGACAACAAAACCAAAGATAGCAAAAGGAAAGAAATTATAAAGAACAAATCAAAAATAAATGAAAAATAAGTGAAGGAAACAATAGCAAAGATCAATAAAATTGGGCTTCCCTGGTGGTGCAGTGGTTAAGAATCCTCCTGCCAATGCAGGGGACACGGGTTCGAGCCCTGGTCTGGGAGGATCCCACATGTTTCAGAGTGGCTGGGCCAGTGAGCCACAGCTACTGAGCCTGCGCATCTGGAGCCCATGCTCCACAACGGGATAGGCCGCGACAGTGAGAGACCCGCACACCGCAATGAAGAGTGGCCCCCACCCGCCACAACTGGAGAAAGCCCTCGCACAGAAACGAAGACCAAACAGAGCCAACAATAAAATAAATTAATTAATTAAAAAAAAAAAAGAAAAAGGCACTTAAAAAAAAATAAGAGCAGGATCTAATCACTTAAAAAAAAAAAAAAGATCAATAAAATTAAAGTTGGTCCTTTGAGAAAATAAACAAAATTGATAAACCATTGGCCAGACTCATCAAGAAAACATGGGAGAAGACTCAAATCCATAGAATTAGAAATGAAAAAGTAACAACTGACACTGCAGAAATACAAAGGATCATGAGAGATTACTACAAATAACTATATGCCAATAAAATGGACAACCTGGAAGAAATGGACAAATTCTTAGACAAGCACAACCTTCGGAGACTGAACCAGGAAGAAATAGAAAATATAAACAGACCAATCACAAGCACTGAAATTGAAACTGTGATTAAAAATCTTCCAACAAACAAAAGCCAAGGACCAGATGGCTTTAGAGGCGAATTTTATCAAACATTTAGAGAAGAGCTAACACCTATCCTTCTCAAACTTTTCCAAAATATAGCAGAGGGAAGAACACTCCCAAACTCATTCTACGAGGCCACCATCACTGTGATACCAAAACCAGGCAAAGATGGCACAAATAAAGAAAACTACAGGCCAATATCAATGCTGAACATAGATTCAATAATCCTCAACAAAACACTAGCAAACAGAATACAACAGCACATTGAAAGGATTATACACCATGATCAAGTGAGGTTTATCCAAGGAGTGCAAGGATTCATCAATATACGCAAGTCAATCAATGTGATACACCATATTAACAAATTGATGGATAAAAAACATACGATCATCTCAATAGATGCAGAAAAAGCTTTAGACAAAATTCAACATCATTTATGATAAAAACCCTCAAGAATGTAGGTATAGTGGGAACCTACCTCCACATAATAAAGGCCATATACGACAAACCGGCAGCCAACATCATTCTCAATGGTGAAAACCTGAAACCATTTCCGCTAAGATCAGGAACAAGACAAGGTTGCCCACTCTCACTACTATTATTCAACATAGTTTTGGAAGATTTAGTCACAGCAATCAGAGACAAAAAATAAATAAAAGGAATCCTAATCAGAAAAGAGGAGATAAAACGGTCACTGTTTGCAGATAACATGATACTATACATAGAGAATCCCAAAGCTGCTACCAGAAAACTACTAGAGCTAATCAACGTATTTGGTAAAGTAGCAGGATACAAAATTAATGCACAGAAATCTCTCGCATTCCTGTACACTTATGATGAAAAGTATGAAAGAGAAATTAAGGAAACACACACATTTACCATTAAAACATATGGAATGAAATACCTAGAAATAAACCTACCTAAGGAGACAAAAGACCTGTATCCAGAAAACTATAAGACACTGATGAAAGAAATTAAAGATGATACAAACAGATGGAGAGATATACCATGTTCTTGGATTGGAAGAATCAACATTGTGAAAATGACTCTACTACCCAAAGCAGCAATCTGCAGATTCAATGTAATCCCTATTAAACTACCAATGGCATTTTTCACAGAACTGGAACAAAAAATTTCACAATTTGTATGGAAACACAAAACACCCTGAATAGCCAAAGCAATCTTGAGAAAGAAAAACGGAGCTGGAGGAATCAGGCTCCCTGACTTCAGACTATACTACAAAGCTACAGTAATCAAGATAGTATGGTACTGGCACAAAAACAGACATATAGATCAATGGAACAGTATAGAAAGCCCAGAGATAAACTCATGCACATATGGTCACCTTACCTTTGGTAAAGAAGGCAAGCATATACAATGGAGAAAAGACAACCTCTTCAATAAGTGGTGCTGGGAAAACTGGACAGCTACATGTAAAAGAATTAAATGAGAACACTCTCTAACACCATACACAAAAATAAACTCAAAATGGATTAAAAGCTAAATGTAAGGCCAGGCATTATAAAGCTCTTAGAGGAAAACATAAGCAGAACACTCTATGACATAAATCACAGAAAGATCCTTTCTGACACACCTCCTAGAGAAATGGAAATAAAAACAAAAATAAACAAATGGGACCTAAGGAAACTTAAAAGCTTTTGCACAGCAAAGGAAACCATAAACAAGAAGAAAAGATAATCCTCAGAATGGGAGAAAATATTTGCAAATGAAGCAACTGACAAAGGATTAATCTCCAAAATTTACAAGCAGCTCATGCAGCTCAATATAAAAAAAACAAGCATCCTAATCCAAAAATGGTCAGAGGACCTAAATAGACATTTCTCCAAAGAAGATATACAGATTGCCAACAAACACAAGAAAAGATGCTCAACATCACTAATCATTAGAGAAATGCAAGTCTAAACTACAATGATGTATCACCTCACACCTGTTAGAATGATCATCATCAAAAATTGTACAAACAATAAATGCTGGAGAGGGTGTGGGCAAAAGGGAACCCTCTTGCACTGTTGGTTTGAATGTATATTGATACAACCACTATGGAGAATAATATAGAGGTTCCTTAAAAACCTAAAATATAACTACCATATGACCCAGAAATCCCATTACTGGGCATATACCATGAGGAGATCCTAATTCAATAAGAGTCATGTACCACAATGTTCATTGCAGCTCTATTTACAATAGCCAGGACATGGAAGCAACCTAAGTGTCCATCGACAGATGAATGGATAAAGAATATGTGGTACATGTATACAATGGAATATTTCTCAGCCATAAAAAGAAACGAAATTGAATTATTTTTAGTGAGATAGATGGGCCTATAGACTGTCATACAGAGTGAAGTAAGTCAGAAAGAGAAAAACAAATACCGTATGCTGACAGATATATATAGAATGTAAAAAAAAAAAAAATGGTTCTGAAGAACCTAGGTGCAGGACAGGAATAAAGATGCAAACATAGATAATGTACTTGAGGACATGTGGAGGGGGAAGGGTAAGCTGGGACGAAGTGAGAGACTGGCATGGATATATATACACTATCAAATATAAAATAGATAGCCAGTGGGAAGCAGCTGCATAACACAGGGAGATTGCTTGGTACTTTGTGTTCACCTAGAGGGGTGGGATAAGGTGGGTGGGAAGGAGACACAAGAGGGAGGAGATATGGGGATACTTGTATACATATAGCTGATTCACTTTGTTATACAGCAGAACTTAACACACCATTGTAAAGCAATTATACTCCAATAAAGATGTTAAAGAAAAAATAAGAGCTGAAGGAAATAAGTTGGTTTTCAAAAAAGATAAAATAGAAATGATAATAAAGAGAAGCAAGTCATGTAAAAGAGAGCAGTCAATGGTTTAACATCTGCATATTGAGATAAAAATGGAAAGATGAACATATCTTGAATGGTTTTGTAAGACACGTTAAGATGTTTTTTGTTTTTGTTTAGTTTATATATATATATTTTTAATTTTGTTGTAGACGCCATCATTTGCCTTCCCATATTCACTCAGCATTTTCCTCTACACACTGAAGGGCACATACTGTAGGAACTTGTGACTTTACCTGGGGGCATTTATTTTTCTTATGTCATCTAAGAGTAAAGTTATTCCATTTTCCAGACTAATCACATTGCTCGAGCTTAGTGTCCTCAGAAGCAACCATCAAATAGTGATGGATACAGAATTAATGACCCAGTATGCTGGTCTGTTATTGGTAACTCCCATTCCCCCAACGTTTCAACGAACCAGATCCCTCAGTATAATAATACTTAGGCGTCTGGTCTTCACATCTAGCCTGGATTTGTAGTTGTCTTTAATCAGTAGGATGCACTGGAAATGACATGATGCAGAGGAATCACCCAATTGAACCTAGTCAGCTGGAAGATTGTGAGAGAAAATAAAGGTGCTTTAGCCTTTACATTTTTGGTGGTTTATTACACAATAACAGACATCTAAAAAAAAAAAAAAAAAAAACAGGTTTATTACACAGTAAGAGACATCTGAAAAAAAAAAAAACAACTGCTCTGTTGGAAACTCCAAGACCTTTTCTACATTATCCCTCAGCTTCCCAGGAGGATTGAGCTCCAGCTCAATTCAATGGGAACAGATCTGTTAACATAATCTTTATTATGTTTACCTCCCTTCCTTGCCTTTATTCCTCAGCCCCTTGCATCTTTTTCTTGGGATAATCTCCCAAAGAAGCTACTTGCATGTAAATTCTTGTTTTAGGTTCTACTTTTGCGGGAATCCGAAGTAAGGCATAGAGAATTATTGAAATATTAGGACAGAATCACAATTTAATATTTTATAAAAATCACTCTCCAATTTGGGAAAAAAGTTTGAAAGAGATTCTTGGAAGTTGAGACCAAGTAGAAAGCTGTTTTAATAATCCACATGAGAAAGGAAAGTGTACTGAATTAAAATAATGAGGTCGTGCAAGGAGGCAAGTAGGTAAATAGGAAAGCTAAGTCAGAGGTAGAATCAAAAGGAATTAACGTTTGTTTTGGATGTTGGTAGTAAGTGAAAGTGAAAAGTCAAGGGAATCTTTCTGCCTTAGGCAACTGGATAGATGGGTAGGGAATACAGTAGAAAGGTCAGATTTAGGGAGTAATTTCATAAACAGTTGAATTTGTTCAGAATTGAATATGTTCAGTTGAACTACCTGTGTGATGCCCAGTAGATAGATGAAAATATGTAGTATTTGGGATTGGGGTTATAGAGTGTGATCTTAATGGGCTGGAAATAATAAATTAAAAATTACCAGAATTTAAATAGTGATTGGGTACTGATTTTGTATGAGAAATCTCAATGTAGTAATAACAATTCATGTTGTATAGTAACTTATACACAATACTTTCACACAATTTTTGTTGTAAATCAGTGAATATAACACGTATAAATGGAATTAGAACTTGTTTTAGATTGTGTGGTAAGATGTCAACAGGTAACCCTATTAGACTACAGGGACTTCCTATGCTAAGCCTGAATTATCTCTATAACCCTGCTACTTCTGGTTTGGTTCAAAGTGAGATCATTTTTAATACTGCTGAGAAAGCAAAGGCTATATTAGTTCATGGGGAAATATATGAATTAAAAAATCATAACAACAGATAACAAAATGGTAACTTCAGATATACCTGTGACGCCCCATGGTTATGACTTTGAAGACTGAAGCTTTAAGTGTTACACTTATAGCAGTTTGATGATCTGGTTTAGGAGTGCTGTGTCAGCTTGGAGGTAAGCTAGAACTACCTAAGGAAATTCACATTCTTTTTGAAGATGACTTAGGGTTCATGTTATGCCACTTTCAACTATGAATTTCTCTAAAAGAAGTCTCTACTGAGGATGAAAGTCACCCATGGAAACAAAGATCCCTGAACTGCCATCTTCCGTTCCTGTCTTTCAAATCAGCAAATCAGGACACTTCTTTGGAGCAGGTGTAGCCAGCTCAAATCAGTTTGGACATAGACCTATTCTGTAGATCATGACCCTAATTTTATGTAGTCACTTTGAAAACGATGGACATTCTCTGAATTTGACTGAGCAACTTCTTTTCCTTGAACTGCTTTGAAAGCTACTTCTGTGTATCACACATTTTCCACAATAGAAATTCAAGGATCTTTTCTATCTCAATACTGGCAGCTCAAATGACTTCAAGCAGTTTCAGTTCTGCCATCTGTAAGGGATGAATTTGTTCAATCAAGTTAAATCACTGTGCCAGCTCAGTCACTGCACCAGAAAACACTCTAGTTTTATCTGATGTTCTTATTCCAAGGTTAAATTAGTGTCTGAATTTCCACATTTTGCCCCAAACTGGTCACTTATATTTTTGTAATATTTGTAAAAAATCATTTAACTAATTTAAGAAGTGACATGGAATAAAATAAATGTTTGGGTTCTACTAAAAACATGTTTTAATATTCACTTTTAATGAAAAGAAAAAATACTTTCTGCATTGTATTAGCTGAATTTTAACCTACACACTTTATATCTTTAGATATAGTGTATTCTACTTTCTTAGCCTGTGTACACACACAGGCAAACATGTGGAAGCCTCAAGTTCAGCTCACGTTTAAAACTTTTGATCTTCTTTATCCTGTTCATCTTACATCAAATCTTTTTTCACATCCAACTTTCTTCATCTTCATTTTCTTTTCTCACTTACAACTGCAATACCTTTGGCTGTCTGAACTCTATCTAAAGACAGGAGCTCATTTCCTTTTCCTTGTTTGATCTTTCTAAACATTTTCCCAGGAAGGCTACTATAATTACTTCCCAAAGGACCGATAATACAATAGGAAGTCATGTTCTTAAATTGCAGAACAGGGTATTTAATGTAGCTATTAGGAAATTATCTTTTGCACCTCCGAGTATGCAGTGTACAAAGACTTTCCCCAGGCCTTCACTTCTGGTGCAGCTCATTCTCATGCTCTCATTTGACTTCAGTCCTCTGCACGTGCTATTCCCACCCAGCTGCAGTGAACCTTCTTTCTTCTCCCTCCGTTCCCTGACTTATTTCTAAATAGGTTTCTGTTCTCAGTTTAGAAACTGCTTCCTTCTGCTTAGAATATCCAAACTGGTTAAGTGGCAACACTGTGTGATTTCATAGCAACCTTGTCACAGAACTAGGGGTAAATGAGAGCCTTAGCTTTTCTCATTCTTGAATATTTTGCCATGTATTCTTATTATTTTCTTTCATTATTTTTCAAATATTATAATTTTTAAGTTCTTTTAATTTTAAGAGTAATATACTCATAAACTTTGGAAAATTATAGAAAGGAACATAACTTACTTCTATAAAAATTTGGCTTTTTAGACTCAAAAGTGAACTTGTGATCAGTATGCACAGGTATAGACATAAGTGAAATAATTTAAAAAGGTTAATTTGTTTACCATTTTGAAATTACAAAATACATTCCCATGTATTGCCTGATTTGGGCTTCAGAACACTCCAGCGGGGTGGCCAAGGTAGATAGTATAATCTAAACTTCAATACAAGGACAACGCTATTTGCCTCAGCCATCATATTGCTTTATAGGAATTTTTTTTGCTAATCTCAGTGAGTTTCCCACCCAAAGCTGCCCACTTGACAAAGGATAACACAAGTTTGACCACTCTGTGGAGAAGTGTTTTGTTCCCATTTACACATAAGGGAATTATGATGTAGATAAATTCAATTTCACAGCTAATGAGAGTCAGTAATACAACTCCAGTTTTCATATTCGGATAGTTCAATTGCTGAGTAATATAATAAATGAAAAACATTTAGTACCTATACCTGGAAAATAGCAAGTGTTCATTTACTGTTAGCCACTATTATTAGTTGTCCTTATTTTAAAAAGTGAAAGAGACTTTGTACTGCTCTTGAAACTTCTCTGTAAGATGGATATTACATCAAAATAAAAGTTTACCCAAAATGTCCTTATTTTTATAGACACAAAAATTTATAAGCATAAAGATAAGGAAAATGTTATTATGCCTGGATTTGCTTTAAAATACTCCAGAAAAATACCACCACAACAGCAACAAATGAGAGGGTTAGATAAAACAAAAAAAATGGCACACTCTGAATAAGTGTTGGACTGGGAGATGATTACTTGGAGGTCCCTTATACTTTCTCTCTTCTATGTATATGTTTGCAATTTTCCAAAATAAAAGGTTAAGATTATATATAGGTACATATATATACTAGAACCACCTATATATATTGTCAAGGTATAGAATAAAGATATATGCTAACATTTGAAAAAAGAAGAAGAGGAGGGAGGTATTATAAAATATATTTGCATGTAAATATGTAGAATATCTGTGATACAACTATCAGAAACCAGTTAAGATGAGTTGTCTCTTGAGAGGAGAGCTGAGTGCCTGGTACCTGGCATGAGCTATTCATTGTGCCAAATAAAATATTTGCAACAATGTAAGTGTATTACTTATTCAAAAAACATTAAAATAAATATTTTCTTATAAAACAAGTGTAGAGAATTATTTGATTG
Source organism: Balaenoptera musculus (assembly GCF_009873245.2). NCBI lineage: Eukaryota > Metazoa > Chordata > Mammalia > Artiodactyla > Balaenopteridae > Balaenoptera > Balaenoptera musculus. Next base: position 88,827,873 of record NC_045796.1, on the reverse strand, counting down.
AGCGAAGCCGTCATGAAAGTCTGTTCCTTAAGTTAAGGTACTAGAAATATTGAACTAAAATTGAAAACTTAGGTATAAAGTCATAGATTGCACTGGGAGCTTTATCTTGATTGTAGTTGTACAACAAAAAAACAAAGAAAAACACTTGAAAATTTTTGCTCCTTTATCGAATAAATAATTTTCTTGTTTCTAGAATATATTGTGGATATAAAGTGTTCAATTAATTAAATATTGTTCTTGTCCACGTATGCCTTATAACCTATTTGGGAGTAAAGATGTTTAATCATAAAAACACAAAATTAAATTCATAATTATTAAATATTAGTACTTACATTAGAAATGGGATTCTAAGAGAAAGTTATAATAAAAGAGGAAGGGCTAGCAAAGATCTCATTGAGGAAATTGTATTTGGTTTCATAAGGATTAGACAAAGAAAGGGAAAAAGAGTGTCCTGTAACCAGTGAAAGAGGCAAGCTTGGAAATGCAGGTTGAAAGCTAATGATGCAGTGCCTTGTAAATCAGGCTATAGATTATCTGTGTTTTCTTAAATGCAGAAGAAATCCCTACAGGGGTTTTGGAAGCCAACTGATACTGCCTGATATGCATTAAAACTAACATCCCCCCTCCCCGGGACCCAGTGATAAGAAGAGAAGCCAGCTCTGTTTTAGATGTATTAAGGCAATCATCTGAGAGCCATATTAGAGTGCAGAGAGGGGAGAGAACTAGATTTGAAGTATGCTGGGAGGTAAAATCCATAGGATCTAGTGATTAATTGACAAGGTGTCAAAATAGTAGAGTTGGATGGTGAACGCAGTGACTTTGTTTGGTGGCTTGGATAGTGGGCTATTATTAGAAACAGGGAAGACTTGAAGAGGAGCAGCTTAGGGTAAAGGGAGAGTGTTGTCATCAATTTGGGTGTTTTGGTATCAGAAAAGCAGCTTATGTTTAACACTAGGAAAAAATCCAATAGCAAAGAATGTTCCTGTTCTCTTCCCCTCCTACAGGAACAGTAGGTCTTCCTTTCATTACTGTCTGGCACAGACCTCTCTCTTCATTTAGAGTTATCTGATATGAAAATGAGCTTAGTGCACAGAAGGAGAGATTCAGACTAGGAAAATTGCCTCTCATATGGCAGGGTAGCGAATACTGTTAAGGAAAAAATAAGGAATATTATCACCCTTATCAGAAAATGACACACAAAATGTCTCAAATTCCCAACGCCAATTAACCTGTTTGTTCAGTGTCATTAGCAATGATCATCTACTAAGCCATTCTCATTGTTCATTTGGAACGTTTCTTTATTTAGTCAATTTTGAATTGGCATGTCACTTTGCCCCAGTAGACACCATGGAAACCAGGAGAGTCCAGCTGAAAGATTATTTTTAAATTACCTCTAACCATAATTCTGTTTTATAAAATTGTATTGATATATATTTTTCTCCTTTAAACTGACACAAAGTTGCTGACTGCCTTCTAAATTATCCTATGAAAATAGCTTTTTCATTTCAAATGAATTTAGCACTTAAATAAGGTCACTTAAGGAATTTATGGTAATGATTTCACATTAATATTTAAATTGGTTCTTGTTCAGATCAATTTTTGACTCATGTTTGTTTTTTTTAAATGCTATAAACTTTAACTTAGTCTCATACTTTTTGTTGTGGTTTATCCTTAGGTCCTCTGTTTCAAAAACCACTCAAAGAAGAAAAAGAGAGAAGTTCCAGTGTCACCGAGTCCCGAGCTAAATGGCAAGACTTTAATGACAGTGTTTTCATGTCTCAGACCTCAAGAAATAAATCGTCCCAGGGCTAAGTTGGAAGTTCCATGCTCAGAGACAACCCCCTGTATACATTACCAGGCAGCGCCAGAGAGGACCCAACCACTATCTGTAGAGGTACTACCTGCTTTTATAAATGCTGCGTTTAGCGGCAGTTAAGCTTGTTATGAATAAATACTGACATGAATTCTGAAAGACAATTGTTCTTCAGACTTAGGGAATGTATATCTTAAGAATAATGACAAATGAGCTGTTCTGGACCAAAACTGTGTGCACCAAATTGAAATACTCAGATCGTTCTGTGATTTCCATGTGCCTCCACCTACACGTATTTTATAAATAAAAGTTACTTTTAATGAGATGTGTACGGTGTGATATGTTTGTCTCCTTTTCCATGAGAGGGTGGAGATAGTGAATGTCAAGGCCAGGTATTCCAGATCAATTGCAAGAGATACTAGAACAACGAAATGTGTTATTAATTTAGGTTCATCTCTCACACTTTCGCTTCTCTGTGCTAATAGCTGGTGATCCTGTGTATCTCACCTTAGCTACCTCTTCTTTTAAGAAAATATCCCTAAGCAAACACTGAGTTGGATTACACAATTACAGTGAGTACAGCTGTTACACAACTTATTTTTCTGTATTATAGTTGTTTTTTTTTGTTTTTACTCTCATTCCCATTAAGACTATTATAATTTTGAAGGCAAGAAACATATCTTCTTCCCATTCAAAATATGACACTAAGCTGAGGGTGCAACAAAGCATATTCTATATTCACCTTCCTGGACACCCAAAAATATAGTTCTTATGTTGTAAAATTCAGCCATATAACTATTTCTAGGCAAAGACGTCTCAATATCTCAGGAATAGTCTTTACTTTTGTGCTGAATCAGCAAATACTCCTCACCTTTCCTGGAAGGACCACTATGGAGGGCATGTATTGAGATATTTGAGGGTCAATTTGTTCACCAGAGCTCATTTTTACCTATTCTGAGTAATTTAGTGTCCTGAGAGCTTGGCTTACAATGTGTAAACAAGTATGAAATACAAGCTGAAACTCCAAATGTCACTAATTTTGAAAATAGATATTCATGTTGCAGTGTTCTTATTATCAAAGGAAGTAACTTTTTAATTCATATTCTTTATGATTTACTACACAAGGTGTTTATTGATGTCAAAAACCTTGAGGATCTGTGATATTACCCTGTCAACAGCTAATGACTTGGGCAGCTACAGTTTCATAGGTGCTGACAGAAGACGTGAGACTTCTGGGTCAGAGACAAAGAACTTCACTAATGACATCAAACAGCACATGTGTCAGGTGTGCTTTGGTCTACTTACCTGCCAAATCCCACAGAGTGATGCAGAGTGACTCAGTGGATGTGAATTTGCATCACAGTAGAGGAGCCCTGAGGTAACAGTGAATAACAACCTAATCCTTTAAAGTGACTATGAGCAAATCTGCTAGAATGTTGTCCTGGTAAGCAAACAACTCTCTCTTCTGCTTTGGAGGGAGACATTGTATCTATTTTCCAAGGATGCATGTTATGCAAGTATCCTTGAAAATATAGCCTGGAACAAGAGTTCTTAAAATGCCTCTGCATGGAAAACATACATAAACACAAGATATCCATAGAAAATTATCTCCCAGCAATTAAGAAAACAAATACTTAGGGAGTTGAACTTTTCTAAGGATTGGTGAACTGTGGGTTCCCACCAAAAAATATTTCACATTCTCATTTTCTCATTGAACAATTATTTATTGAGATACATTTATAGAATAAGGATGAGGTTTGGTGCTTAATACAGGTTTAACTGCTCAAAGTATGTATTACTTTCATAGTTGACATCCATAGAAGAAACTTAGAGAATTCCAAATAAGCCAGATGGAGGATAGGCAAGGATAGGCAAGACTGAGAAAGTGATAAAAAGAACAACAACAACAAAATAATAATACCTAATATTTTTGACCCTTTGGGGTCTCAGATGGCTTTAAATAGATGATGGTATCTGAAAGCAACAATTTAATGAGGACTGCATTATGATAATTTATGTTTTGTCTGTGAAGGGTTTAAATATTTGAGTTAGGGCTGGACTTAGGCTGAGATGAGTGAGACAGGGTCAGCAAGAACAGGGATGGGTCCTGTTTTTAATTAAAAATTTGATATTTTGTTCATATTGGGTTCTTGATGTTGGCACTATTCTGTCATAAGTCAAAGAAACATATTTGGTTAAGACTTATAATTACTGATTTGGATTCTGATAGAAGAGGTGTCTGGTGAACACTCTATCAATATTTATTCATTTTATCCTAAGCTTACATTATGTATAGTAATCTTTATAATTGCTTTTTGTTGATGATGAAGTAAAGTGTGTTTGAGAATGCTTACTGTATTTAAATTTCTACTTAATAGTAAATTTTCAATGACCCTTATGTTGTCATATAAGATTTTTTAATTTTTTCTACACAAGAACAGCTGAGGATGTTTTCTTTGCTAAGCAAGAAATTGCTGCAGAAAGAAAACAGCCGGGTGGTTTAGAAAGCTACCTGGAAAGCAATAAGATCATGCCAGTACTCAGGATTTATTGTATATTTTATTATATTCCTTTATTAAAGAAATGTCCCAGAATATTTTCTTAATTGTTCAAAAGACTTAATATCTCAACTGCTTCTAAAGGGTAACAAAGTGGACCTCTCTGCTAAAGATGTAGGGGGAAACTTCTTTCTAATGGCAATTAGTGTCTAGATTTGGGGCGTTAAGTGTCAGACTCATGCAACCTCAGATTCTATGAGGAAAGAAAATGAAAGAATCTTGGAGAAAGTTTTATGCCATTTTATATATTCCCTATTTTTCCAGGCTACTCACTCTCCTAACAACCTTTCTACTCTAATCCAGTTCTAGGTCAGTTATTAAAGATCAGAGGCAGGAGTAGTAAGATGGAGCAGGAAAGAGGCTGAAGCTAGGGAGATGCTGGAGAATAAGCAGAGGTCACTACAAGGACAGATGTAAAACAAGGGCATAAGAAAGCAGAAACGATTATAATGTCCTTGGTCATTTATAATTTAATTTATTTGAGTACTATTTTTCTTCAAAGTCTAGCTAAAAGTTTGCCAATTTTGTTTCTCTTTCTTAAAAATTAACTCAGTTTCATTGATGTATTCTATTGTTTTTCTATTTTCTCTTTTACTTATTTCTGCTATCATTGTTTTACCTCCTTCCTTCTGCTAACTTTAGGATTAATTGTTCATTTTTTTTCTACTTCCTTGAGATTTAAAGTTAAATTGTTAACAAAATAGTATCTAATTAAACTTAAAAGTTTTACACAGCAAAGGAAACCATAAACCAAATGAAAAGACAACCCACAGAATGGGAGAAAGTATTTGCAAATGATGTGACAGACATGGGATTAATCTCTAAAATATACAAACTGCTCATGCAGCTCAATATTAAAAACAAACAAACAAACAGCCCAGTCAAAAAATGGACAGAGGTTCCAAATAGACATTTCTCCAAAAAAGACATAGAGATGGCCAAAAAGCACATGAAAAGATGCTCAACATCACTAATTATTAGAGGAATGTGAATCAAAACCACAATGAGGTATCACCTCACACTGGTCAGAATGGCCATTGTCAAAAATTCTACAAGCAATAAATGCTGGAGAGGTTGTGGAGAAAAGGGAACCCTCCTACACTGTTGGTGGGAATGTAAGTTGGTACAGCTACTATGGAGAACAGTATGGAGGTAGAAAAAGAATAGACATGCATGTTGGAAACAACCTGTGTCCATCGACAGATGAATGGATGAAGAAGATGTGGCATATATATACAATGGAATAGTGCTCAGCCATAAAAATAAACGAAATTGAGTTATTTGTAGTGAGGTGGATGGACCTAGAGTCTGTCATACAGTGAAGTAAGTCAGAAAGAGAAAAACAAATACTGTATGCTAACACATATATATGGAATCTAAAAAAAAGAAAAAAATGGTCATGAAGAACTTAGGGGCAAGGCAGGAATAAAGGTGTGGACCTACTAGAGAATGGACTTGAAGACACGGGGAGGGGGAAGGGTAAGCTGGGACAAAGTGAGAGAGTGGTTGTGTATATATGGACATATATACACTACCATATGTAAAATAGATAGCTAGTGGGAAGCAGTCACATAGCAGAGGGAGATCAGCTTGGTGCTTTGTGACCAGATAGAAGGGTGAGATAGGGAGCGTGGGAGGGAGGGAGATGCAAGAGGGAAGAAATATGGGGATATATGTATATGTATAACTGATTCACTTTGTTATAAAGCAGAAACTAACACACCATTGTAAAGCAATTATACTCCAATAAAAACGTAAAAAAAAAAAAAAGAATAGACATGCATCTGTGTATATCTGAATCACTTTGTTGTACACCTGAAACTAACACAACATTGTAAATCAACTATACTCCAAAATAAAATAATTTTTAAAAAAAATTAATTTGTTTATTTTAGATCTTTCTTTTTCCTTAATGTAGGTATTTAGTGCTGTAAATTTTCCTCACAGAACTGCTTTTGCTGCATCCCATAAGTTTTCATATGTTATGTTTCCATTTTCATTTGTTTCAAGATAGTTTTAATGTCCCTTTTCATTTTTATTTGACACATTGGTTGTTCAGGAATATGTTGTTTAACTTCTACATACTTGTGGATTTTCCAGTGTTCCTCCTGTTATTGATTTCTACCTTCATATTATTGAGTTTGAAAAAAATATTTGGTATGATTTCAGTTTGTTCAGTTTTTAAAAGAATTGTGTTGTGACCTAACATATGCTTTAACCTGAAGAATATTTTGTGTATTTTTGAGAAGACTGTATATTCTGCTGTATCAGATGGAGTGTTCTACATACATCTATTAGATCTGTTAGGTTCATTTGTTCTAAAGCATAGGTTAAGTCCAATGTTTTATAACTGATACCACAAAAATATAAAGGGCCATAAGAGACTACTATGAATGACTACATGCCAACATATTGGACTACCTAGAATAGGATATATTCCAAGAAACATAGAATTTACCAAGACTACTCATGAAGAAATAGAAAATATGAACAGGAAAATAACAACTAAGGAGATAAAGCAATAATCAAAAGCCTCCCAACATAGAAAAACCCAGAAACAGATGGCTTCACAGGAGAATTCTACCAAATATTTAAAGAAAAGTTAATACCAATCCTTCTCAAGCTCTTCCAAAAAATTGTAGCCCTCCCAAAATAATCTTATGAGGCCAGTATTACTCTGATACCAAAACCAAATAAGGACACCAAAAGAAAAGAAAATTATCGGTGAATATCTCTAATGAATATAGATGAAAATCTCTTAATAAAATACTAGCAGACCAAATTCAACAGCATTTTAGAATGATCACACACTTGATCAAGTGGAACTTAACCCTGGGATGCAAGGATGGTTCAACAAATGCAAATCAATAAATGTGATACACCACATTAATAGAATAAAATATAAAAATTATGTGATCATCTCAATACACACAGATAAAGCATTTGACATAATTCAACATCCTGTCAGGATAAAAACACTCAACAAAGTGGGTATAAAAGGAATATACCTCAACATAATAAGGGGCATATATGACAAGACCATAGCTAGATCATACTCAAGGGTGAAAATTGGAAAGCTCTCCGTCTAAGATGAGCAAAAAGCAAAGGTGTCCACTACCCACCACTTCTATTCAATATAGTACTGGAAATCTTAGAGCAGTTAGTCAAGAAAAAGAAATAAAATACATTAAAATTGGAAAGAAATTAGTAAAATTGTCTCTGTCTGTTGATGACTTGATCTTGCAAAAGGAAATCCTAACGAGTCCACCAAAAATTGTTACAAGTAGTCAACAAATTCAATAAAGTTGCATTATACAAAATCAACATACAAAAATAATTTGTATTTCCATATACTAATAGCAAACTATCTGAAAAAGACATAAGGAAAACAATTTCATTTACAATAGCATCAAAACAATAAAATACTTAGTAATAAATTGAAACAAGGAAGCAAAAGATCTATACACTGAAATCTGTAAAACACTGATGAAAGAATTTGAAGAAGACACAGATAAATGGAAAGATATCCAGTGTTCACAGATTAAAAGAGTATATTGTTAAAATGTCCATACTACCAAAAGTCCCCTATAGATTGAATGGAATCTGTATCAAAATTCCAATGTCATTTTTCACAGAAATGGAAACATCAATCCTAATATTTGTGTGGAACCACAAAAGACCCTGAACAGCTATCTTGAGAAAGAACAAAGAACTGGAGGAAGCACACTTTCTGATTTCAAAATGTACTGAAATCTATACTAATCAAAGCAGTATGGTACTGGCATAAAAACAGACACATAGACCAATGGGACATAATAGAAAGCCCAGAAATAAACTCACATATATATGGTCAAATTATATTTGACAGGGGAGCCAAGAATACTCAATGAAGAAAGGATAGTTTCTTTAATAAATGGTACTGGGAAAACTGGATATTCATATGCAAAAGAATGAAATTGGACCCTTATCTTACACCATTAATGATTCTACACTTCATTCCAATCACCAATGTGTGAGTTTTTTCCCTAAACCACATGACAATTCTCTGATCCCAACTGGGTGTCCTACAATTCAACTCAATTCTGATGCTATTTACCCAGATATAGCATCAGATTCCACAAGTTAAGCCACAAGACTGCCCCGACAAGACTGCCCCCACTTCTGGTGCCATTCACAAGTCCAAGTTGTTGCCTGTGTTTCTAAACTGACTGGGTAGAAGTCACAGGTTCCCACAACCCCTCCCTGGGTTTGATTAATTTGCTCATAGGACTAAGGAACCAGTTTACTCACTAGATTACCAGTATGTTAGAAAGGATAAGACATCCATTTCACCTTTATGGTTCTGAAATGATTCAGGCACAGAGAACAAGAAACCAAATAGTATAACAAAAGCCATTCCTATTACTGTTTTTGCTCAGGTAATTCCAAGAGTTTTGGGAGCTGGGAGCCAGGAACTATAGTCCAAGACCAAAATATATATTTATTATAAATCACAGTATCACAGCACTCACAAAAATTAACTTACAGGAATTAAGGATTTAAATGTAAGATCTAAAACCATAAAATTCCTAGAAGAAAACATAGGGAAAAACTCCTCAACATTGGTCTTGGCAAGAATTTTTTGGATGGAACTAAAAGCAACAGAAACAAAAATCAACAACTGGAGCTACATCAAGCTAAAAAGCTTCTGTACAGCAAAGAAAACAATTAACAAACTGAGAGACAACCTATGGAATGGGAGAAAATTTTTGCAAATCATATACATGATAAGGGGTTAATTTCCAAAATATATTAGAAAACTCATACAACTCTGTACAAAAAAACAAATAATTCAATTAAACAATGGGCAAAGGACTTAAATAGACATTTTTCCAAGGAGGACATACACATGGCCAACAAGTACATGAAAAAGAGTTCAAAATCACTAATCATCAGGGAAATGCAAATCAAAACCATAATATGATATCAACCTCACATCTGTTAGGATGGCTATTATCAAAAAGATAAGAAATGACAAATGCTGGTGAGGATTTGGAGAAAAGAAAACCCGTGTGCATTGTTGGTAGGAATTTAAATTGATGTCATTATGGAAAACAGCACAGAATTTACTCAAAAAATTAAAAATAGAACTACCATATGATCCAGCATATCCACTTCTGGATATATATCCAAAGAAAATAAAATCAGGATCTTTAAGAGCTATCTACATTCCCTTGGTCATTACAGCATTATTGACAACAGCAAAGACATGGAAACAACTTAAGTTCCCATCAATGGAAGAATGAATAAAGAAGATGTGATATATATCAGCCATAAAAAAGAAGGAAATCTTCCATTTTGACAACATGGATGGACCTTCAGGACATTATGCACAGTAAAATAAGTCAAATATAGGAAGACAAATACACTATGATCTCACTTATATGTAAAATCTTAAAAAAAGTTGAACTCATAGAAGCACAGAGCAAACTGTGATAGTCAGCATCTAGGGGATGGGGGGAATGTTGGTCAAAGCGTTAAAAACTTCCAGTTTCATGAGAAATAAGTTCCAGGTATCTAATATGCAGCATGGTAACTATGATTAACTCTGCTCTGTATTTTAAAGTTACTTTGAAAGTAGATTTTATATGTTCTCACCATAACAACAACAAAATGACAATCCTGCAACATGAAGAATGTGTAAACTAACTCCATTGTAGTAAATATATAGTGATATACACATGTACCAAATCATCACATTTTAACCTTAAACTTATACAATGTTGTATATCAGTAATATCACAATAAAGATAGAAGAAAAAAGATTTTAAAAGATTGAGAAAAATTGATTTAAAAAAGAGAGAGAAAGCAGTTCACATATTAACTAGAAATAGTTCAACAAAGAAACACACATGGGGCTTCCCTGGTGGTGCAGTGGTTGAGAATCTGCCTGCCAATGCAAGGGACATGGGTTTGAGCCCTGGTCTGGGAAGATCCCACATACCACGGAGCAACTGGGCCCGTGAGCCACAATTACTGAGCCTGCGCGTCTGGAGCCCATGCTCCGCAACAAGAGAGGCCGCGATGGTGAGAGGCCCGCGCACCGCGATGAAGAGTGGTCCCCCCTTGCCGCAACTAGAGAAAGCCCTCGCACAGAAACGAAGACTCAACACAGTCATAAATAAATAAATAAATAAATAAAAGAACGTGAATTTCTTTAAAAAAAAAAAATAATAATAACATGTTGTTGCTTTTGATTTAAAAAAAAAAAAAAAAATAGAAACACACATATTTGAAAATCAACCCAGCTGGGTCAGTGACTCTCACAAAGGCTACTGCAGAGAAGCTGCAGTTATGGTGAATCCAAAACTTTGGAAAAATAATATTTCAATAATACAGTGGATGTTCATTTGGAGAATAATTCATTCAGGAAATTTTCTTTTGGCAAATTTTCTCTGAGTATTGGTCGTTTAGTGAATTGTTTCAGTAGAACACAATTTGGTGATTTCCTGCTAATTGGGAAGGAGTAGAAAAAAAATCAGGGTGCTGTTCAGTCAGAATTTAGCTGCGGTGGCACCTAGTGTCAAGCTGGTTCTGTTGTGGAGAAAAAATATAAAAAGTAAAGGTCACTACAAGGTATAGGGAGGGAATAAACCAGAAATAAATATTAAAGAAGTTATTCAAAAGCTATTATTTTCCTCAAAAGTAAGTTTAAGTTTGAACAGAGCAGCTAGGAGTGGGCCTGGTAAGATCAATGTATTGTCTGGCTAAGCAATACACAAACAAAAATTCTGGGTAAAATGCATGTTTTTAAACTTGCAGGAAGATAAAAAACAACAACAACAACAACAACAACAAACGCATAGCTTAGATTATAGAGCTGAAGCTTTTGTTTGTATACTTTTCTGAATGAGAAAATGAAATTATTTTCATATTTATCTCTACACATCATTATAATACTCAGAAGAATCAAATGAAATGCAAATTGGAGGCACTTTAAGTTGAACTCAAACATAGGTGATTCCTTTATTTTAATGATTAAGATGGTGAATTCGTTACTTTTTTAATTGAGATATAATTGACATACATAATATTACTTTTCAGGTGTACATCATAATGATCCAGGAAATTTCTTAATGTGATATTGTTTTACTATTTTACTGCTGGTGATATTTTGTGTTTCTATTTATTTTTTTCTTATTTCTCTAGATATACTTTTTTTTTATTTTTAGCCATACTTAATTTTGTTTCTATATTAATTAACATTCCTTTGTATTTTTGAACAACATGATTTAGCATGGGATTGATAAAATTCAAAAAATTCCACGTAATAAATGATAAAATCTTACTGAGGTATTATTTTTTGTGTATTTTATTATGTTATATTTTGTTTTTTAATGTGAAAATATCAAACATAATATATACATTGATCACATAGCTTTATTGATACAAAAACTGAGATCATCAAAAGATACACATAAAATAATTAACACTGATAATAAATCAATTCAGAGAATAATTAGGTAGCAGATAATAAATCAATTCGAGAATAATTAAGTAGCATTTGTTTGTCCTATGTCCTGCCTTTTGTGACTGTAACATTAACATTTTCTTTCAGTTTTTAGTGAGAGTTTTTTTAAGTCAACTTTATCCTTTCCTTTTAATCAGTGATTCTCACGTGATGTTAAGACTTTAGTGTGATTTCACATTATTGTCTCAGTGACACTCTTCCTAAAGTAGTGTGCTGTCCATTTCTTTCCACATTTTTCTTTCCAGGGTATAATATTTAGTTTAAACTTTATTAAAGGAAGAATTCTATGGTTCTCAAAACCCTAGCAAACTCATATTTTCTGTGGATATGGTGTTCCAAATACCAGTGCCAAAACCTTTACTTTTTTTCTACTTCCATATCTTCTTTACTTTATATTTTGTTGTCTATATTCCATTAGTATAAGATGGCATACCATAGAAGACAAGAAAAATCTCTGGATCCATGTGTGTACTTCAGAGGGTTGAAATAATTTCTAAAATCTTACATGTATTTTTGTGCATGTATATATTGGTAAGAACATTTTTTTTTTCCTTGGGGAGGGAGCCCATGGCTTTTACTAGTTTTCTAGGAGTATACAATTGAAAGATGGTTTAAAAAACCTACAGATTTTAAGTTATTTCAGAAATATTTAAGTTATTTATCACTTGGCCATATAAGCTATGCCATCTAAAATTTGGTGGAAAGTGAACTTTTCATTTTCTTTTCTTCTTTCCTTCTTTTTTTCTTTCTTTCCTTTCATAGTATTTGCAAATATTATTAAACCAGATGAACTAGTGCTGGCCATGTTTACATTCAAGAAAATACAATACATGTTAAATTTCCAACTATATCTTCTTGAGTTTGGCTGATGCTTCATATAAAATTTTGTTTTATATTTAATTTTTTGAAGTTGGTGTACATTTGACAGAAGTGTTTAGTGGATTATTCATGTAAACTTAAAGTAAAAATTTACAAACATGTAATGGTCATTATTTTGGACCAGTTATGGACAAGAAAGAACAGTTTATTTGTATATGTTTCTATGAGAACATATTACTCTAAAATCAGGCACAATTTACCAAAATAATTATATTTTCCCTTTTGACTTAGTTGACAATAAAAGTAATAAACTTCAAGCACATGCAGGGCCATTCTCTCCAACTCTGGAGAAGACAGGGCCTCTCTCTAAGTACTTGATTCAGAATAGGTGTTTATCTTTCATGAAGAATGACAACTCTTGCCCAAAAACATTTTAAGGCAGAAAGTGTAATATAAAAAACTCCAAGTCCAAAGTATTGCAAGTTTTATAAAGGTTTTTTAAGAGATAACCTGCCAGAAAAAGGGGATGACAGCCATGTTCATTTTCTGTAGTTTTTAAAGAAGTCCAAACACACTATTACAGGACAGAAAAATTAAACAATGCACACATTCATTTCATAGTCTCCTTGTGTTTGATAATATGAAATCAATAAAATTCTATTCCCTGTGAGCTTCTCTGCCTAAAATTAGTTTAATCTGCAATTACAAAGACATTATCATGTTTACAAGGGAAATAAATATTTGCTAGGTTATTTCAAAGTGCTATCAATTTCTACTCCTTATAATTTGTTCCAGATCTTACCTTTTGCCTTGTGAGATATGACATTTTGTAGAATTATGGAAAAGGGGAAGTATAGTCATTGCCCACTGTTTGTTTGCCTGTCTCCGCTGTGATAGTGGAACTAGACACTGAGGCATTCTAAGGGCAACTGGAGGCAGAAAGCTCTGACGGTGGATGTCACCCTGCATTTCAAGGCACGTTCTCCTTATTTTCAGGTGATTAGCTAGTTCTTTTTCAAATTTGCATCCATTTAAAAATCCACATTGCCTCAGGATTGTGTCACTTGATATATTATACAAAACAGCAAGTCAAAAATACAATTACAAAGGAAAGCAACAAATATCAAAATTTATTCTAGGGAGAAAAATTTCCCATTTTGTAGATTGATAAATGATCAATATAAAGCTATTGTATTATGATATTTTAACTTAAATGTCTGTTACTGAACGTTTTAAAGGAGAAAGAAACTCTGAATATTTTAAAGAAAATAACATGACTGCCATTTGATTATTTGGCCAAGGATGTTTGTAAATATTTTTATTATATGCATTAACTATAATGAATTTAATAAAAGGTGGTAATTATACATTTATGGTAGGTTTGAAAAATTAATTACAATTTTATCTCAATATTTGTTACTAATTGGATAACGGAAATAAGTGAAAATAAAGCGTACTTAAAATATCTTAAAAAAATAATATTGAATTATAACCAATTCATGTTGCCAGATGAAGTATAAATGAAATAAAATAATGTAAAAGTATATAAAAAGATATTTAAAAATAATAGTCATTTTAACCCTCCAAATAAAATAAATATCCATGAGTATACACTGATACAAATTAATAATGATTACCTATATAAATAAGTACTGGTAAGTAGGACCCTTACTTACAGAAAAATTCCAATAAATGAATATATAAGTAAGGAGAGAAATAGAAAGATCAACACTGAAAAACTAATGTTGCCATAATTGCTATAGGCAAGATCCACTGATGAATGCTAAAATCAGTGGGTAAACTCTAGTGAGAAATGAGATATTTGCATAACCTAAAGCCTCTCCCCCCAAACATTTATTATTTGCAGAGGCTATTTTTAACACAGGTTCAAACATTCTTTGATTATCCTCCCTACAGGAGGTGAAGCTGGATTCCCTTCTCCTGGTTTAGATGTACAAGCTTGCCTCTAACAAATAGGGTATGGAAAGGGGAAAGTGGTAAATTTTCACTGAGGCAACTTGAGAGGGGCACTCTCTTAATCAAATGATCAAGATCAATATTGCCTGCAACAAGATGCATTGATATCATGTTGCCACATATGATGTCATGAAAAAGGCATATCACCTCACTGGTATTTTCCTACAAATCTGTAACTTCATTGTAATCATGAAAAGTATCAAAAATATTGAGAGACATTCTAAAAAATACCTGACCAGTATTTTTTAATAGTGTCCTGGTCATGATGTGCAAGGAAAGACTGAATAACTCACAGACTGAAGGAAACTAAAGTGACATGACAACTCAATGCAGTGTGGGATCCTGGATTAGACCCTTGAAATAAACCAGTTATGCAAGACAAAGAGGTCCTGGAGATCTATTGTTCAGCACAGTGCCCATAGCTAACAATGCTGTATTACCTTTAAAATGGGCTAAGAGGGTAGATCTCAAGTTAAGTGTTCTTACCACACATATGAATAAGAGTAAGAATAAGAATAATATGGATGGGATGAAACTTCAGGAGGTGATGGATATGTTGATATCCTAATGGTGGTGATGGTTTCATGAGTGTATATTATGTAAGAACCCTTGAATTGTATACATTTAGTATTGTATTACACCTTTTTACATGTCAATCTAGCTCAATAAAATGGTCTGTAAAAAAATCTGGGGAAATCTGAATAAAGTATGTAGTTTAGTTGATAGTATTGTGCCAATATTAATTTCCTCATTTTGTTTATTAACCATGGTTATGAAAGAGTTTAACATTAGAGGAAACTGAGTGAGGGATATTTGAAACTGTCTGTGGTAACTTTGTGCTACCTTCTGTAAGGTTAACATTATTTCAAAATAAAGAATATTCAAAATTATTGTTTTTTCAATGTGAATTTTAAGTGGTTTCACTGACACCCTCTTCTTATGTTACACCTGGGAAAGACTCCCCTACTCTGTGTTTCTCTGTCCTGTCTTGTTTCCTCCATCATAGTACTTATAATAATTGTCTGTTATATGTCTTCTTCATGGTGGTACATAGTGTCTTGCAAAATTACTGATTCACAAAAGCACACAATATTTATATAATGAATTTATATATATGAGTATCTGAAATCCATTTTTAAGTATTTAGGAAAAGCACATATTAGGCTTATAACATTCTACAGTATACTCAATATCCCAATCCATCTATTTGGTTCAGATAAATGAAAGAATTATATCAAAATCAAAATGATTCCATTAGATTACTAAATTGGCTCAAGTTAATTCCCCATACAGTATTTTATTAATACATAGAAAACAATTTGAGAAAGTTTTTCTTTGTAATTTGGTAAAGTAAGACCTTTAGTTTTTCCCAAACTCCAATAATTTTATTGAAGAATTATATTACAAAATTTGCATCTTAAACTTATTCTGTCTTGATTCAACAGTATAATAAGCTTTTATACATATATTTTTCCCTCCCAATTCCAGGAAAACTAATCAAAGTCTTTTAATATAAATCCTGAATCTTCTAGGCACTTCTAACTCATTATATTGTAACATACCAATAATTCAATCATTTAAATTATTCCTAAACCTACTAAGTACTATTGTGATTACTTTTAAATAGGCCACATGGCAGTGTACCAATCATCCTGAGAAATGGAGTTTCATTAGTTTGAGTGAATGAAATTGCTTAACAGAGGACTCATTCTTGCCTCAAAGGCAAACTCAGGAAGTAGATATAGAAATGCCCATAGGTTCCAGTAGTAGTCATAAAAAATGTATGTGATTATACCAAAATATTGAAGTAGGTTTTATAAATATTAAATAATAAACTTCACCACACTCTCTGGAGATTTGCTTTATACGTTTTTAAGTACAAACAATTTCCTCCTCTTTTCTGCCAGATATTTCTATGTTTGGGAACTAGAGTTCACTCATATATTGTTACATTATTCATATTAATTCTTTATGGTATATATCTTGTTTATGTATAGTAGAAATAGACTTCCACGTAATGTAAAGAGTCTAGTGTATGAAAAACAATGCTTCATTTTAATTTGTAGGAAATATAGAGAAGATAATTTAAAGTGATAATAATTTTTTCAGTATTTATGAAATACACTATAAGATGATAGTGATGATAATGATGATGGTCTTGAGAAAGATGGTAATAATGTGTATTTTGCACAACACCCTATTTTGGACAATTTTCACCCTAGATAATGCTGTCATAATTCTCTAGCACAGAATGTGTATTCAATAAATATTTGCTGTTGAACCATTGATATAGTGACTATTGGGCAGAAAAGAGCATTTTTGGCTTTTCAAATTAATATTGGCTTTATGGAATTACTGATTATGCTAATTGGATCAAATCTTAGAAGAAGTTGTTAAAAGATGATTCTTTTTGGTGGTTCTTGTTTTACTGAAGTATAGTTGATTGATTTACAATGTTGTGTTATTTTCACATGTACAGCAAAGTGATTCAGTTATATATTATGTATGTATGTATGTGTATATATATATATATATATATATATATATATATATATATATATATATATATATATATTCTTTCCCTTATAGGTTATTACAAAATATAAAGTATAGTTCCCTGTACTATACAGTGTGTCCTAGTTGGCTATCTATCTTATATATAGTAGTGTGTATATGTTAATCCCATGCCCCTAAAAGATGATTTCTGATGAAAGATACAAATCTCAATGCTGGAATCTGTTGTTAAGACTGCAGATATGAATCTAGTACTGGCTTTCATCATCTCATAACAGGGAAATGTATTCAATAATATCTTCATGCTGGAAAGAATTATCTGTATGACAAAGACCATAAATATGACCAAAGCAGGAGAGTGTCCTGAACTGGAATCTTTCATTACTGGAACTAATTACTGTCTTACTATGTTAAGGACTTTACTTTCTTCTTAATGAAAGAAAATATTATTTAAATATCTTTTTTTTTTTTTTATGAGGAGTCATATAAGGACTTTTGAATATTTTATCAACAGGTTGAGAAAGAGATTTTATTTTATGTGAAACACTCATGGCCTAGTAAAGCCAAGTCAACACTATGCCCCGTCCTAGGCTAACTATCTCAATATTTTCTAAAGATATCAAGACATTTTGTACCTTTGGAAACAGGTCATATGTCCTTACAAATATACCCAGTAAATTTTCCAGATACTATGATCATTGAATTTAACTTTCTATTCCCTTAAAAAGCTTCCCCAGTATATTTTCCACTTTGACTTTAACAAAATGTACCAACTTAAAAAAAAAAAAAAGAAAAAGCTGTGTAACTTTAAAGCATGAGAATACTAATAAAACAAAGTTTAATAAACGTGATAAAGAAGAGAGGGTCAAAGGAGAGTGTATGGCAGTGGATATTGCTAGAAAGCGAAGATTAAAAACAAAGATTATGTAAAAGCAAACTTGTAAGAGTAAGATTATAAATTCTGATCCATCATGTCTTTATCACAGATTGTGGTCAATTTCTGTGCCACAACAGTCTCCTGTAATTCTGCCTTCATCTCCTCTCCTCAGGAGCAGAGTCCAGGAGAAACGCAGAGGAGAAAAGAGTAAGTTTAATCCCCTTTGTCTCATTACAGTGTGATGAGGCAGCATGATTCAGTGCAAAGGTCACAAGCTTTGGAATCAGATGCATATGTCCCTGAATTTTAAGTCACTGCCTTAAATGAAAAGTCTTAACCATAAGCTTCAGAATGATACTGCAAACTATTTTAATCATGAAAAGATGCAAATAAACATTGAGGGTAAATTTATGGAAAGGACACTGGAGTATTTCAAAGAACTAGAAAGTATTGATCAGTAAAGAATCAAGAACTGAAGGAAAAAAGAGCAGATAGAATTTGTAAACCTTCATTCATCCACCTGACATTGATCTAAACTAGGTCTTACTCATCACAAATTGTTGAACAAGAGAACATAATTGGTTCTACTTGTTTTACAGTTATCTATTCATCCGTAGTTCGGTGGGTATGTTCATAAATGGCTTCTAG
Source organism: Balaenoptera musculus (assembly GCF_009873245.2). NCBI lineage: Eukaryota > Metazoa > Chordata > Mammalia > Artiodactyla > Balaenopteridae > Balaenoptera > Balaenoptera musculus. Next base: position 88,809,157 of record NC_045796.1, on the reverse strand, counting down.
TGTCATAGCAAAGGAGGTTCTTCTACAAAGAAGTACAGAGTCCTTGCAAACACTCTAACAGAAGCCCACTACATTTGACTTATTAGCCCCTCAGTGAAAGGGTCTCATTTTATGTGTATAAGGGTCTAAAGAGGACCTCACTTAACATGATCCAGCTATTTTAACTGTTAGATTAATTTGGTAATGATTATCAGTTTGTTTCTGCCTCCCTGTATCCACGTCTCTGTGTGCTGAGTTTGATCTTCTTGTCTTTTAAAGGTGAAGTCTGATTCTCCAATACTTGAATATGGAATTGGACTTTGATTTGATTTTGCAATTTGCAAATAGTAGATATGATACACACTGGTACTCGAAGTGCTTTTTTGCACTGGGACGTGCCTTCTCTTGAAGATGGAAACCTTATTCTCCAGTGTGAACAAGTCTGGGCTAGGAGGATGCGAGAGATCTTCTCAGATATGCCAGCTCCCAACCCCCTCAGACATATGAGTGAGGTACCTTAGACCATCTGGTCTCAGTTGACTTGGGTCAGGCACAAAGAACTGCTAAAATCTACGAATCATGAGAAAATAATAAATGTTTGTGTTTTAACTTGCTTAGTGTTAGGGTACTTTGTTATGTAGTGTAAGTTGACTGATAGAAAAATTAGAAGTGTGGTGCTGCATAACAAAAATTCTAAAACATTTGGAAAAGGTAGTTGGTAGAAGCTTGAAAAGCAGTGAGTAAACTCTTAGAAAAGTCTGGAAAATAGTGTGAAATCTGTTAATAGATGCTGGAAAATTAGTGAGGAAACTGCTATAGCAGGCTAAAAATATGATGTCTCACATTGCATAACAATGAAACAATTTAAAAATTCTCACTGTTGGTAACATGGTACATGTACTATGAATTATTTAGAGGAAAGAAAGAAAAAAGATAGATGATAGACAAGATAGATGATAGAAAGTTAGATCATAGAGCTATAAAGATTCTCACTTTTTGAGGGAGGAAAGTAAAATGGAAAAAGGATGGTGATTAAATCTTAGGATAATTCTGGAGGAAGTTATTAAATACAAAGTGTATTTCAGTTATCTTTTACTACATGGCAAATTACCCTAAAGCTTAGAAATTTAAAACAACCATTTAATTTAGTTCTGCATTTTGTGGGATAGGGATTTATGGAGAGTTGACTGGAAGTTCTCACTTGCAATCCCACGTTGTTAAACTCAGATGCTGGCTGAGATACAAACTCAACAGGTCTGGACATCCACGATGGCTCTCACGGTCGCCGTTCACAATGGCTTTCATGAGAGGCCAACCGGAGCTGTCTGCTGAAGCGCCTACATGTGGCTCATCCAGCATGGCAGGTTCAGGGGCATCAGACACATCCCATGGGGATTCAGTATTTTGAAATACACTGTTGCAAAAGAACTAAGGAGAAAATGAATGCTTTTTTATGGCCTATGCTCAGTAGAAATTACTTTATCTGTCACAACTGAGTTCTTGTGGTATGGGTTGCTAATAATGATCAGGTAAGGAAAACATTCCAGGTCAGAGGTACTATTCTTGTGTATACCATGGGAGGGATTGACTACATATGTATGGGTCTATTTCAAGACTCTATTGTGCTCCAGTGACCATTAACCAAATCTTTACACAACTATCACATTGTCTTGTTTAAAGTCTCATTGAAACTGCTTTTTCTTAAAATTAGAAAGTGTAAATCATCTAATTTTGTTTTTTTCACAATTGTGTTGGCATTTCTGTATGGATATTTAAATCAACATGTCAATTTCTACAAAAAAGCCTTTACAATTTTAATTGAGATTGTGTCAAATTCATAGACCACTTTGCAGAGAACAATATTGAGTCTAATCAATGAATGCACTATCTCTCCATTTATTTAGATCTTCTTAAAATTTGTCTCAGCAGTAGTCTGCAATAGTCTGCATGCTTCAGTGAATAGATAGTGCACATATTTGGTCAGCTTTATCTCTAAGTATTTCATATTTTAATACTTCCTAAATATTTTAATTTCTTTTTTTTTTTTTTTAACATCTTTATTGAAGTATAATTGCCTTACAATGGTGTGTTAGCTTCTGCTTTATAACAAAGTGAATCAGTTATACATATACAATATGTTCCCATTTCTCTTCCCTCTTGCATCTCCCTCCCTCCCACCCTCCCCATCCCACCCCTCTAGGTGGTCACAAAGCACGGAGCTGATCTTCCTGTGCTATGCGGCTGCTTCCCACTAGCTATCTATTTTACATTTGGTAGTGTATATATGTCCATGACACTCTCTTACCCTGTCACATCTCACCCCACCCCCTCCCCATATCCTCAAGTCCATTCTCTAGTAGGTCTGTGTCTTTATTCCCGTCTTGCCACTAGGTTCTTCATGACCTTTTTTTTTTTTCCTTAGATTCCATATATATGTGTTAGCATACTGTATTTGTTTTTCTCTTTCTGAGTTACTTCACTCTGTATGACAGACTCTAACTCCATCCACCTCATTACAAATACCTCCATTTCATTTCGTTTTATGGCTGAGTAATATTCCATTGTATATATGTGCCACATCTTCTTTATCCATTCATCTGTCGATGGACATTTAGGTTGCTTCCATGTCCTGGCTATTGTAAATAGAGCTGCAATGAACATTGTGGTACATGACACTTTTTGACCTATGGTTTTCTCAGGGTATATGCCCAGTAGTGGGATTGCTGGGTCGTATGGTAGTTCTATTTGTAGTTTTTTAAGGAACCTCCATATTGTTCTCCATAGTGGCTGTATCAATTTACATTCCCACCAACAGTGCAAGAGTGTTCCCTTTCCTCCACACCCTCTCCAGCATTTATTGTTTCTAGATTTTTTGATGATGGCCATTCTGACTGGTGTGAGATGATATCTCATTGTAGTTTTGATTTGCATTTCTCTAATGATTAATGATGTTGAGCATTCTTTCATGTATCTGTAGGCCATCTGTATATCTTCTTTGGAGAAATGTCTATTTAGGTCTTCTGCCCATTTTTGGATTGGGTTGTTCGTTTTTTTGTTATTGAGCTGCATGAGCTGCTTGTAAATCTTGGAGATTAATCCTTTGTCAGTTGCTTCATTGGCAAATATTTTCTCCCATTCTGAGGGTTGTCTTTTGGTATTGTTTATGGTTTCCTTTGCTGTGCAAAAGCTTTTAAGTTTCATTAGGTCCCATTTGTTTATTTGTGTTCTTACTTCCATTTCTCTGGGAGCTGGGTCAAAAAGAATCTTGCTGTGATGTATGTCATAGAGTGTTCTGCCTATGTTTTCCTCTAAGAGTTTGATAGTGTCTGCCCTTACACTTAGGTCTTTAATCCATTTTGAGTTTATTTTTCTGCATGGTGTCAAGGAGTGTTCTAATTTCATACTTTTACATGTAGCTGTCCAATTTTCCCAGCACCACTTATTGAAGAGGCTGTCTTTTCTCCACTGTATATGCTTGCCTCCTTTATCAAAGATAAGGTGACCATATGTGTGTGGGTTTATCTCTGGGCTTTCTATCCTGTTCCATTGATCTATATTTCTGTTTTTGTGCCAGTACCAAACTGTCTTGATTACTGAAGCTTTGTAATATAGTCTGAAGTCAGGGAGCCTGATTCCCCCAGCTCCATTTTTCGTTCTCAAGATTGCTTTGGCTATTCGGGGTCTTTTGTGTTTCCATACAAATTGTGAAATTTTTTGTTTTAGTTCTGTGAAAAATGCCAGTGGTAGTTTGATAGGGATTGCATTGAATCTGTAGATTGCTTTGGGTAGTAGAGTCATTTTCACAATGTTGATTCTTCCAATCCAGGAACATGGTATATCTCTCCATCTATTTGTATCATCTTTAATTTCTTTCATCAGTGTCTTATAATTTTCTGCATACAGGTCTTTTGTCTCCTTAGGTAGGTTTATTCCTAGATATTTTATTCTTTTTGTTGCAATGGTAAACGGGAGTGTTTTCTTAATTTCACTTTCAGATTTTTCGTCATTAGTGTATAGAAATGCAAGAGATTTCTGTGCATTAATTTTGTATCCTGCTACTTTACCAAATTCATTGATTAGCTCTAGGAGTTTTCTGGTAGCATCTTTAGGATTCTCTGTGTATAGTATCATGTCATCTGCAAATAGTGACAGCTTTACTTCTTCTTTTCCGATTTGGATTCCTTTTATTTCTTTGTCTTCTCTGATTGCTGTGGCTAACACTTCCAAAACTATGTTGAATAATAGTGGTGAGAGTGGGCAACCTTGTCTTGTTCCTGATCTTAGTGGGAATGGTTCCAGTTTTTCACCATTGAGGACAATGTTGGCTGTGGGTTTGTCATATATGGCCTGTATTATGTTGAGGAAAGTTCCCTCTATGCCTACTTTCTGCAGGGCTTTTATCATAAATGGGTGTTGAATTTTGTCGAAAGCTTTCTCTGCATCTATTGAGATGATCATATGGTTTTTCTCCTTCAATTTGTTAATATGGTGTATCACATTGATTGATTTGCGTATATTGAAGAATCCTTGCATTCCTGGGATAAACCCCAGTTGATCATGGTGTATTATCCTTTTAATGTGCTGTTGGATTCTGTTTGCTAGTATTTTGTTGAGGATTTTTGCATCTATGTTCATCAGTGATATTGGCCTGTAGTTTTCTTTCTTTGTGACATCTTTGTCTGGTTTTGGTATCAGGGTGATGGTGGCCTCATAGAATGAGTTTGGGAGTGTTCCTCCCTCTGCAATATTTTGGAAGAGTTTGAGAAGGATAGGTGTTAGCTCTTCTCTAAATGTTTGATAGAATTCGCCTGTGAAGCCATCTGGTCCTGGGCTTTTGTTTGTTGGATGATTTTTAATCACAGTTTCAATTTCAGTGCTTGTGATTGGTCTGTTCATATTTTCTATTTCTTCCTGGTTCAGTCTCGGCAGTTTGTGCATTTCTAAGAATCTGTCCATTTCTTCCAGGTTGTCCATTTTATTGGCATAGAGTTGCTTGTAGTAATCTCTCATTATCTTTTGTATTTCTGCAGTGTCAGTGGTTACTTCTCCTTTTTCATTTCTAATTCTATTGATTTGAGTCTTCTCCCTTTTTCTCTTGATGAGTCTGGCTAATGGTTTATCAATTTTGTTTATCTTCTCAAAGAACCAGCTTTTAGTTTCATTGATTTTTGCTATTGTTTCCTTCATTTCTTTTTCATTTATTTCTGACCTGATCTTTATAATTTCTTTCCTTCTGCTGGCTTTGGGGTTTTTTTGTTCTTCTTTCTCTAATTGCTTTAGGTGCAAGGTTAGGTTGTTTATTCGAGATGTTTCCTGTTTCTTGAGGTAGGCTTGTATTGCTATAAACTTCCCTCTTAGCACTGCTTTTGCTGCGTCCCATAGGTTTTGGGTCGTCGTATCTCCATTGTCATTTGTTTCTAGGTATTTTTTGATTTCCCCTTTGATTTCTTCAGTAATCACTTCGTTATTAAGTAGTGTATTGTGTAGCCTCCATGTGTTTGTATTTTTTACAGATCTTTTCCTGTAATTGATATCTAGTTTCATAGCGTTGTGGTCGGAAAAGATACTTGATACAATTTCAATTTTCTTAAATTTACCAAGGCTTGATTTGTGACCCAAGATATGATCTATCCTGGAGAATGTTCCATGAGCACTTGAGAAAAATGTGTACTCTGTTGTTTTTGGGTGGAATGTCCTATAAATATCAATTAAATCCATCTTGTTTAATGTATCATTTAAAGCTTGTGTTTCCTTATTTATTTTCATTTTGGATGATCTGTCCATTGGTGAAAGTGGGGTGTTAAAGTCCCTACTATGATTGTGTTGCTGTCGATTTCCCCTTTTATGGCTGTTAGTATTTGCCTTATGTATTGAGGTGCTCCTATGTTGGGTGCATAAATATTTACAATTGTTATACCTTCCTCTTGGATCGATCCCTTGATCATTATATAGTGTCCTTCTTTGTCTCTTGTAATAGTCTTTATTTTAAAGTCTATTTTGTCTGATATGAGAATTGCTACTCCAGCTTTCTTTTGATTTCCATTTGCATGGAATATCTTTTTCCGTCCCCTCACTTTCAGTCTGTATGTGTCTCTAGGTCTGAAGTGGGTCTCTTGTAGACAGCATATATATTGGTCTTCTTTTTGTATCCATTCAGCCAGCCTGTGTCTTTTGGTGGGAGCATTTAATCCATTTACATTCAAGGTAATTATCGATATGTATGTTCCTATTCCCATTTTCTTAAATGTTTTGGGTTTGTTATTGTAGGTGTTTTCCTTCTCTTGTGTTTCTTGCCTAGAGAAGTTCCTTTAGCATTTGTTGTAAAGCTGGTTTGGTGGTGCTGAACTCTCTCAGCTTTTGCTTGTCTGTAAAGGTTTTAATTTCTCCATCACATATGAATGAGATCCTTGCTGGGTAGAGTAATCTTGGTTGTAGGCTCTTCTCCTTCATCACTTTAAGTATATCCTGCCACTCCCTTCTGGCTTGCAGAGTTTCTGCTGAAAGATCAGATGTTAACCTTATGGGGATTCCCTTGTGTGTTATTTGGTTTTTTTCCCTTGCTGCCTTTAATATGTTTTCCTTATATTTAATTTTTGACAGTTTGATTAATATGTGTCTTGGCGTGTTTCTCCTTGGGTTTATCCTGTATGGGACTCTCTGTGCTTCCAGGACTTGATTAACTATTTCCTTTCCCATATTAGGGAAGTTTTCAACTATAATCTCTTCAAATATTTTCTCAGTCCCTTTCTTTTTCTCTTCTTCTTCTGGGACCCCTATAATTCGAATGTTGGTGCGTTTAATGTTGTCCCAGAGGTCTCTGAGACTGTCCTCAGTTCTTTTCATTCTTTTTTCTTTATCCTGCTCTGCAGTAGTTATTTCCACCATTTTATCTTCCAGATCACTTATCCTTTCTTCTGCCTCAGTTATTCTGCTATTGATCCCATCTAGAGTATTTTTAATTTCATTTATTGTGTTGTTCATCATTGCTTGGTTCCTCTTTAGTTCTTCTACGTCCTTGTTAAATGTTTCTTGCATTTTGTCTATTCTATTTCCAAGATTTTGGATCATCCTTACTATCATTATTCTGAATTCTTTTTCAGGTAGACTACCTATTTCCTCTCCATTTGTTAAGTCTAGTGTATTTTGACCTTGCTCCTTCATCTGCTGTGTGTTTTTCTGTCGTCTCATTTTGCTTATCTTACTGTGTTTGGGGTCTCCTTATCACAGGTTGCAGGTTCGTAGTTCCCGTTGTTTTTGGTATCTGTCCCCAGTGGCTAAGGTTGGTTCAGTGGTTTGTGTAGGCTTCCTGGTGGAGGGAACTAGTGCCTGAGCTCTGGTGGATGAGGCTAGATCTTGCCTTTCTGGTGGGCACGTCCACGTCTGGTGGTGTATTTTGGGGTGTCTGTGGCCTTATTATGATTTTAGGCAGCCTCTCTGCTAATGGATGGGGCTGTGTTCCTGTCTTGCTAGTTGTTTGGCATAGGGTGTTCAGCACTGTAGCTTGCTGGTCATTGAGTGATGCTGGGTCTTGATGTTGAGATGGAGATCTCTGAGAGATTTTTGCCGTTTGGTATTACGTGCAGCTGGGAGGTCTCTTGTGGACCAGTGTCCTGAAGTTAGCTCTCCCACCTCCGAGGTACGGCCCTGATGCCTGGCTGAAGCACCAAGAGCCTTTCGTCCACACGGCTCAGAGTAAAAGGGAGAAAAAATAGAAAGAAAGAAAGAAAGAAAGAAAGAAAGAAAGAAAGAAAGAAAGAAAGAAAGAAAGAAAGAAAGAAAGAGGCTATAATATAGTGAAGTAAAATAAAGCTATTATAAAGCAAAGCTATAGAGACAAAATCTCCCCCAGAAGCATATACATATACACTCACAGAAAAAAAAGGAAAAGGGGAAAAATTAATATATCCTGCTCCCAAAGTCCACCTCCTGAATTTGGGATGATTCGTTATCTATTCAGGTATTCAACAGATGCAGGCACATCAAGTTGTTTGTGGAGTTTTAATCCGCTGCTTCTGAGGCTGCTGGGAGAGATTTCCCCTCCTCGTCTCTGTTCGCACAGCTCCTGGGGATCAGCTTTGGATTTGGACCCGCCTCTGCGTGTAGGTCGCCTGAGGGCATCTGTTCCCCGCCCAGACAGGACGGGGTTAAAGGAGCAGCTGCTTCGGGGGCTCTGGCTCATCCAGGCCGCGGGGAGGGAGGGGTACAGAGGAGGCGGGGCGAGCCTGCGGCGTCAGAGGCCGGCGTGACGTTGCACTAGCCTGAGGTGCGCAGTGCGTTCTCCCGGGGAAGTTTTCCCCGGATCACGGGACGCTGGCAGTGGCGGGCTGCACGGGCTCCCGGGAGGGGCGGTGTGAAGAGCGACCTGTGCTCGCACACAGGCTTTTTGTAGGTGGCAGCAGCAGCCCCCGCGTGTTACGCCCGTCTCTGGGGTCCGCGCTGATAGCCACAGCTCGCGCCAGTCTCTGGAGTTCGTTTAGGCAGCGCTCTGAATCCCCTCTCCTTGCGCGCCGCGAAACAAAGAGGCAAGAAAAAGTCTCTTGCCTCTTCGGCAGCTGCAGACTTTTTCCCGGTCTCCCTCCCAGCCAGTTGTGGTGCGCTAACCCCTTCAGGCTGTTTTCACGCCGCCAATCCCAGTCCTCTCCCTGCGATCCGACCGAAGCCGGAGCCTCAGCTCCCAGCCCCGCCCGCCCTGGCAGCTGAGCAGACAAGCCTCTCGGGCTGGTGAGTGCTGGTCAGCGCCGAGCCTCCGTGCGGGAAGTGCGGGAATCTCTCCGCTTTGCCCTCCACACCCCTGTGGCTACGCTCTCCTCCGTGGTTCCGAAGCTTCCCCCCTCTGCCACCCGCAGTCTCCGCCCGCGAAGGGGCTTCCTAGTGCGTGGAAATCTTTCCTCCTTCACAGCTCCCTCCCACTGGTGCAGGTGCCATCCCTATTCTTTTGTCTCTGTTATTTCTTTTTTCTTTTGCCCTACCCAAGTACGGGGGGAGTTTCTTGCCTTTTGGGAGGTCTGACGTTTTCTGCCAGCGTTCAGTGGGTGTTCTGTAGGAGCAGTTCCACGTGTAGATGTATTTCTACTGTATCTGTGGGAAGGAAGGTGATCTCCGCGTCTTACTCTTCCGCCATCTTCTCTCCTCCCCCCAATATTTTAATTTCTGATTATGTACTGCTAACATATAAAAATACAGGTTGAATTTTTATATTGTCCTAATTTATTGCAACTTTGTTGAATGCAAATTTATTAGTTTTAATAACTGCTTTGAAGATTCTGTAGGATTTTCAACATGAATTATCTCCACAGAGACAGTTTTAATTTTCCCTTTTTAATCTAGATATTTTTACTTCTTTTCCTTGATCTATTGCACTAGCTAGACCCTCTGGGACAATGTTAAATAGAAGCAGTGAAAGGAGATATTCTTGCCTTGCACCTAATATTAGACAGAATCACTGAATCTTTCACGATTAAGTATCTCGTTAGTTATTCATTTTACATAAATGCACATGAAAACAAAGGAATTCTGTTCTATTACTAATTTGCTATCATTTTTAGTATTGTGTCAACTATTTTTGCATTTTTCAGTAGCATGTTTTTTGTTTTCAGGCTGTTTATGTAATGAATTATATTGATTAGATTTCAAATGTTAAACGGATTTTGCATTATAGGGATGAACTCCACTTGGTTAAAACTTATTATCATTTTTTTATATTGTTAGATTCAATTGGCTAGAATTTTGTAAAAATATTTATATTTATGTTCATGATGGATTTCTTTTTTCCTTTTCTTGTCATGCCATTGTCTTATTTTGGTATTAGGGTAATTTTGATTTTGTAAAATGAGTGGGGAAGCATTTTCTCCTCTTTAAATTTTTCTAAGTGTTTGTGCAAAATTAGCATTATTTTATCCTTATGGACTTGATTGTGCTTACTCATGAAGCCGTCTGGCCCTAACATTTTTTTGTGTGTGAATAGTTTAACTAAAAATTCTGTTTCTTTAATAGGTGTATTTCTATTTAGGTCATCTGTTTCTTATTAAGTTGACTTTGGTAGCTTTAGTCTTTCAGAGGATTTGCTTATTTTATATAAGTTGTTGAATTTATTGACATAAAATTCAACATAATATTTTCATTATCCATTTAGTATCCACAGACTGTTTTAAAGCCATCTCTCTTTCCTATGGCTGGTAATCTATGTATCATTCTTTCTTTTTTTAAACTTTTTTTTAATTGAAGTATAGTTGATTTTCAATGTTGTATTAATTGTTTCAGGTGTAGAGCAAATTGATTCAGTTATATATATATATATATATATATATATATATATATATATATATATATATATATTTCTTTCTTTTTTTTTTTCTAATTCTTCTCCCTTATAGGTAATTACAAAACATTGAGTATAGTTTCCTGTGCTATACAGTAAGTCCTTATTGGTTATCTACTATATATATAGTAGTGTGTATATGTTAATCATTCTTTCTTGATCACTCTAGCTAGAGGTTTGTCAGTTTTATTGTTCTTCTCTAAAAACTATCTGTTGGTTTCTTTAATTTTCTACTTAAGCTCCACTCTCATCTTCATTATTTCTTGTCTTCTCCTTATTTTGACACTTTAAAATGTTTCATTATGTTCTGCCTTAAAGTAGTTCTAATGAGAAATCTACCATTATTCTTATTTTTGTTTTGCTGTATCTAATGTCTTTTACTTGTTCTGACTGATGTGAAAATTTCCTTTTATCACTGCTTTTTTTTAAATTAGACAATTATGTGTCATGATGTAGTTTTCTTCAAGTTTGTTGTGTTTGCAATGCAATAAGAATCTTGGATTTGTGGGTTTATTTTTTTTCATCAAATTTTCAAAACTGCAGTGGTTTCTTCAAATATTTCCTCTACCACTCTCTTTTGTTTTGATGACTTCACTCACATATATATATATATATATATATATATATATATATATATATATAACTTTTTGATGTTTCCTTAAATCACTGATACTTTGTTCCTTTCTTTTCCTAATCTTTTTTTCCCCTACGTTTCATTTTGGATACTTTCCAAAACACTCTTTCTTGCTGCACTACTTAATCTGCTGTTAATCCGATACAGTGTATTTTTTTTAACATCATATATTATAGTTTTAATCTCTAGAAGTTAATTTTGGTCTTTTTCTAAATTTACAATATACTGTAATTTATTTAGGTTCAGTCTTTGGGCTTTTAAAGTATATGGAATATAGCCTTAATATAAAAATATTCTCATGTACTGATTTCCATTTCTGGGTTGGTATTGATATTTTTTACTAATCATTAAAGTTTGTATTATTTTGTTTAATGCTAAGAAAAGCTAATATGATTATTTAATATAATTTTATTTTCCCCAAATCAAACATAGATAGAATTCTATCAAAAGATACTTTACCTTAGCAATGACTTCTGAGGACTTTTTCCCCTTCAGCAAAATTATATAGTTAATTTTCTTTAAGAACACATTAGTAATTATGTTATTTTATGCTATATACGGCTATTAATTTATAATTAATTCATAAAGCTTTATTATTTGTAAATTATTAGTAGGAAGCATTATATATATTAAGTTTTTCAATATTTTCTGAAATCGGGACAGAGTGTCTTTACAATACAATTTGGGGCAAATAATAAGATAATAAAGAAAATAGCAATTCCCAGAATGAAACTTTGATTTGTAGCTCCAAAATTAATCAAAAATAGTGAAATTTTATGTTAGCATCTTTTTTATTTGCCATGTACTCATAACTATCACTACAGTTATAACTGATCTGATTGACTAGATCAATATTTTAATCATTTCCACAACTATTTTTATGGATAGCATCCAAGAATCTCAGTCAAAATGTACTTAAATACCATAAAGACCTATTAACAACCCAGATATTGGTTCTGTACTGAGATGCCTTATGTACACTGGTTTAACATTTTTAGAAGAAATAATCAGTTTTCCCAGGTTTCATCTTCATTTTTTTTTTTACTCTACATTGTCAAGCAGATGAACTCTCTACCTCCCTTTATTGTGGCTATTATTTCTTTTCTTGGAAAATTTTAGATTTACTCAAAATATGTTTTAATGACAGTTTTTGTCATCATCACTTTATTAAAGCTGCCTGCACTAAAAATGTTATGACTTCCTGCTGCAAAGTGAGTGAACCTCCTACAAACCAGGGAGGCACAGAAAAGCGGGATGCTGTTTCTGCATTTAAATTCCTATATATATTTTAAATTCCTTCATTTCAGAAGCTTGTTTTGTTTTGGCTTCCCATGATCCCTGGCCCTTGCTCAGAAGACCACAGACTGCACAGTCAGTTTTATGACATTTTCACTACTTCTTTAATGCCATGTCCCATGGCTCCTTCTCTTTATTTTCCAGAGAAGAAAAATTACACTCATGATGTCCTTTTATTTAGATGATTTCTTCATAGGCTATTTCTGGGCTTCACCTATTTCTCTGCAGCAGTGTTGTTCAAAGTGTGATCCAAGATCCCAGTGAATCCTCAAAACCCTTTCTGTAGATCTACAAGATCAAATTATTTTCATAAAAGAGAGTAAGATGTCATTTGTTTTTTTGTTGTTGTTGTTTGTTTGTTTGTTTTTTTGCCTCAGTCTTTCACTGGCTATAAAATGTGCGACGTTACAGCAGACTGTATGCATTATCAGATATGAGAATTCAACTTTTTTTCTAAGTCACACATTAAATAAATCTGTGAAAATGTAAAACAATGAGAAAATCTAACAATTTCACTATCTCTCTAATATTTTTATTTGCTTAGAAGTAGAGTTAGTTTTTCATAAAGACTACATTATTTGTGTGCACAGATAAAGGACTTATTACTGTTCTTTCAAAATGATTTAATTTATGACAAAGTAAATATCTGTTTTAAGTTCTATTGTGGTAAACTTCCATAGATATAACCAGCGATGTGTTTGAATGGGCTTGCACAGGCTTTTGTGAGATAATTGTGCACACCTCTTTCCAATTGTATGATCAGTGACATTTTATTGGTAGCTTGAAATTGAATACAGTGGAAGTATTAGCCCCACAGAGGTCAGCAAATGCTATAAATCAAGGTTTGTTCACACAGTCCCCACCCCCAATCCTCAAGCTTTTGAATAAATATTTGCCACATCATTGGCTGTAACCCACAAAATCCTGAGACCAAAATTTTGGGTTCCTGAGACCAAAAAGTTTGAGAACCATGGCTCCAGACCACCCTTCACGGCATTGCCACCCTAAGTCAGTTTGGAAAGTAATAAATGTTTTATTAACAAAATCTTCCGATTTCTAACTTCCAAACCTCTTTGGCAATGTTGTAGAAATATAAGTGTGCATCGGTCTAATTTTGTCTCAAATCTACATATATCAAACTGATCATATGCTAGGGAAGTTTGGCCGCTAAAATTACGGCTCTTTCAATAATAGTTTGGGTGTTTAATTCTTGATAGAAAAAAAAAACATAAAACTATTACATATCACTTATTTTAAAAAGGAAAACATATTTTGTTGAATCTTTTCAGAGAATATGAAGATTCTATTTTATTTGGGAAATTGTAGATTCGGTAAATGTTTGTCAAAGTCAGGAATGGATCTAGTTATACTCATGTATTATCATTTTTAAAATGAGTATTTTGAAGTATAGAAACTTTATATTTTGAGGATGCTGAGTAAACATGAATTTTAAAATGGCAAGTTAAGGTTTACAACACTTTCCCTAATAAGACTCATTTTTCATAGGATGACAGGGGAGGAAATTGAAATCTGCTGCTCATTTTATAGCTGAGCAAACTTCTAAGAGGTAAACTTATTCACTTATTTCACATGATTCCCTTTGTAAATAACTTGTTTAGAGCCTATGGGATTTAGCAATCTGTATCAATGAATGTACATCCCTTGTGAAGTGATATAGTTTATTATGACCCACTTACATATTGCTTACCTTTAAACTCTGTTTTCACCACTTTTTCTCTTACATCAGTTTATTTTTTAGCTGCTGATAAATACCTGGACAAAATTTTAAATTACCACCAAAATTGTTGTTCAAAATACTGATTATCAAATATCAGACACATGAATTATCCTTAATTGCTTTATAAATATATCTCACTGTGACAAAAAACATACTGATAATCTTTGTAATCTAGTCCTTTATCTTTAGCTTTTATTTTCCTATGAGAACTAATTTAATTTGCAATATATTGGAATTAGAATAATATGGAATTCCCATTTTTGTAAATCAAAATAATGCTTTAGAAACAATTTAACCTAATTATATATATATACAAAAATATATTCATACACATATGTGTATACAAATATATGTAAAATACAAATTTGTATTAAGATTATTAAAAAATCCATTGGCTTACTTGCTTTTCACTATAAATTTTCAAAAATAACAGATTTGCTAAATCAGACTGTAATGTAAGATTTTAGCAATACTATGTCTTGTTAATGGTATTTAAATTAAATTTTTAAGAAATAGGAAAATCACTGAGAATAATACAAGTGTACCACAATTTTTTACAAGTGGTTTACATTTTAACTGAATCAAATTTCAATCTCCATTTTATTAATTGATTCACACTTACAGAAATAAATATTGTAATAATCGAAAAATTTTCTTGAATCAGCTTGCAGCCGTGCTTGCTTCTCAGCATACTTGTTATTTTTATCACAGTTCTACAGTCATTATTATTTATACTACATTGATTGAAGCCTCCATCATGCAACATTATTGCTGCCAGGTACACCTACACTTCAGTTTACTAATTAGTCTGCTCAATCCATCCATCTCCTTCTCACCCTTCTGTCCAATGCTATTTTGTGGAGTGCACATAAGTGATCTCTATACATTACAGACTATACATCATAGTGTTACTTTCTGTCGTTGTTAATAATGCTGCTGAGTAAAAGGACACCAACAAATCTATTAAAATTATTGATCATAGATTTATCTGATTTTTCTAACTTCAAATAATAAAAAATGCCAGTAATTCTACATTTGAGTTTGTGTTTCAGTATTTTCCAATTGTATAATAAAAAGTACAGTCCTTATAGATCATTTTTTTTTAAAGTATAGGTTCAGATCCAGACTCCTTCAAAGTGTATGATCTTGGACAAATTAAGCTCTATAAATTAGAGTACCCCTTCTTACAGTTGTACTCAATAATGTAACTGATTTCACTGTATTTAATTTAAATAATTTATTAAAACCTTTACTGTCTAGATTGGCAAGTTTCAAGTTCAAAATATACTATTATTTATTTTTATTAAAAATGTGATAAAAACAACACTATTTTTTTAGTCCATATAGTAAAATGTAATACCTGTAGCTCTTATTATATGATTTGAAAAGTTATTTGATAAAACATCTAAGGAAAATTTCTTTACTAAATTAGAAATTTAGAAATTTCTTTACTAAATTAGAAAATAAAATAAATGAAGTTAACAGTATGCCTAATCTTTATGCATTCATTAATTTATTAATTTCAAAAACATTTATTGGGTTCCTACCATGTGTCAGAAGTTACACTTACACAGATGAAGACTAAGGAATGGCTATGACCTTAAGTTCTACTGGGACATTTATAGTACAGCAAGGTAACACATTTCTTCTAATAAAACTTCTCCATGTTAATCAGAAATGGCAATTTTTACAATAGGAATGATTGTCACATGGAATAATAAGAATCACCTGTAGCTATTCTACATTAATTAATAAATTCTGAACCACTATCCTACAAATGAATTTGTACTTAAAATACCTTCTTTTTCTTTTAGTAAAAGATAACCACCCAGAAAATGTATGTATCAAATTAGAGAAAACTCAACATACTGTCCACTATACTCTAGTGTACCTCACATCAGCTGTATCAGTCAGCTACTAAGTCTCATTAATTCATTTTACAAATGAGGAAATTGAGGTAAATAGAGAAAGAAAGGAAGAAAATGTGGATTAGAGTTAAGGTGAAAAAAATAAAGCAATACATATTTTAAAATAAAATGAAACAAAGCAAACCAGAATGAGAATGATGGAATATGTTGAGGAGTATCTTTAACTCAACTTTGAGGATCCGAGGACTAGAAAGAGACATGAGGTGAACACAGTTTTGCTACTGCGAAAGAAACTTCTGGGACTTCAGTCATGAGAAGGAAACATTCCTTTTCAAAAAGATGGTTGGAAAGAGACACTGAAATGCTATTTAAACACAGGCAGATTTAAATGTGTTGTACAGAATATGCACACAAATATTTTGAAGGAAGATGACAAAGAAAGGAACAATTACATCTAAATGTTAGTTCAAAGGGAATTGTACATGGTAGCTGTCCTGTTTTTCCTTTGTGTGGGCATCTACACATTTATTTTTCTCCTTTCTCAGGCTGTCAGTATTTGATGTTCTCAGAGACTTGAAATTATCCTGTTATCAAGACAAACTGATTTGTTTTTTAAAGGACCTTTTAGAAGATGAAAACACTTTTATATTTTATTTCCTTAATTTAATCACAAGGGAGACAATGTTTATTTCTCTCCTTTCTTACTTCTAATAATACACTTCACTGTCTTTTTTTTTTCACCCCTTAGGATCTTGGGGGGAAATTAACAACAGCCAACAGCAACATATTCCATCTTTGTAAGAGACATGCTTTGGCTCTAATGCCCTTTGAGCTCTGGGAGAAAGGGCAGTGTTATTCTGGCTTTACATACCACATGACATTCTTCTGACTATATTTGAATATAGAAATCTATAAAGCACATTTTTTTTTGCCAACCATATATTAATTAACTTATTTTTATTTTTATACAAATTTTAAAGGTTACTTTCCATTTACAGTTTTTACAAAATATTAGCTATATTCCCCGTGTTGTACAGTACATCCTTGAGCCCACCTTACACCCAATAGTTTGTTCCTCCCACTCCCCCACCCCTATATTGCCCCTCTCCCACATTGGTAACCACTACTTTGTTCTCTATGCCTGTGAATTTTCTTCTTTTTGTTATATTCACTAGTTTGTTGTTTGTTTGTTTTAGACTCCACACATAAGTGATGTCATACAGTATTTGTCTTTCTCTGTCTGGCTTAATTCACTTAACATAATGCCCTGCAAGTTCATCTACGTTGCTGCAAATGGCAAAATTTCATTTCATTCTTTTATATGGCTGAGTAGTTTTCCATCATATATATATATATATATAGATAGATAGGTAGATAGATAGATAGATAGATAGATAGATATAAAATATCTTCTTTATCCATTCATCTGTTAATGGACACTTAGATTGTTTCCATATCTTGGCAATTGTAAATAATGCTGCTATGAACATTGGGGTGTATGTGTCTTTTTGAATTAGTGTTTTTGTTTCTTTTGGATATATACAAAGAAGTGGAATTGCCGGGTCATATGATAGTTCTAATTTGAGTTTTTTTAGAAACCTCCCTACTGTTTTCCACAGTGGCTGCACAAATTTACATGCCCACCAGCAGTGTACGAGGGTTCCCTTTTCTCCACATCTTTGCCAACATTCGTTATTTGTGTTCTTTTTGATAATAGCCATTGTGACAGGTGTGAGATGATATCTCATTGTGGTTTTGATTTGCATTTCCCTGATGATTAGCCATGTTGAACATCTTTTCATGTGTCTTTTGGCCATCTGCATTTCCTCTTTGGAAAAATGTCTATTCAGTTCTATACAGTTTGACTGAAAGCACGTGATGGAAAGAAAAACTTCCCTGAATTGACTAACATTTTAAATGATCACATAAACAGCATTGTCATGCACTTAAAAAAAGAAGCCAGAAAAACAGCATTGTTACTTAAAATGAAAGGAGATCAATGTTTGGTAAGCATATACACAATAAAAATCTAGCATTAACTACACAGAACTCCAAGAGATTTCTGACACAGGAATGTCTCAGACCCATTTCTAAGTGGGAATGGAGGGAAATACATGCTTATGTATTACATTAGGGCCATGTTTAATGCACATGGTATTTACTATGTTTTATGTTTTTTATTTTTATTAATTGTCTAACTTCAATAAATAAGTTATTTGAAGTCAGACTTAGAAAACATTTAACTTCCCTTGTAATCTTCAGTGCCATTCAGTATATGGCTCTATGTGTCCTAAGTCTAGTCACTCTGAATTAAGAATGTGTAAAAAGCTCTGGTGTTATAGTCAGTGGGGCAAGACATGACATTTGCTAACACAACACAGAAAGCAACTTAATTTCAGTGATCTGAACAGATGGAAGCTTCTCTCTCTAACAAAATGGCAGAGGGGCATGTAAACCCTTTCTCCATAGCACACAGGTCAGGGAAGAAAGATGGAATCCGGAGTAATCTGGACAAAGCACAGAAGAAAAGTCATTCTGGATAGAATGGAACTTATGTCAGGCAAACATACAGAAATAACAAAGGAATGAAATTACTTATGTTCCAGAGTTGGATAGATCTCTATATATTACTACAGTGGGAACAAGAGTTGCACAGACTAAAAATTTTATTCCATAAGTATGAAATCAGATTCAAAAAGCAGTCCAAGGAATATATTCTATTGCAGGCTGCATGAAACATGGAAGAATATGGAGTGTAAAAAGCAAAACATAGTGAAGGATGACTAATTTGAGAATCACTATACTTCCTCTTAAAAAGTCCTTAGGCAAAAGAATCTGTAATTATCTAGTTAAATCTGGAAGTAAGTAGCTGAATGAAACTTACAATATTTACAGTTTTATATACATACATGTTTATATGCCCCATATCCACAGGGATAATTTAATATTTTCAAATTAACACTTAAATGACAATATTTTATATTTACATTTCATTTTGGAAAAAAAAGCATACCTAAAATTAACTCAAATTGATTCTGGGAAATGTAAAAAATGATTCCTTAACAAGAGTTATTACTCTCTGAGTATTCTACATTTATACTTTGTATTAAAACACATGACAAAATACATTTAATCAAGTAAACAGTGGAAAATGCGTTTAATGAGTCAATAGATAAATGAATAAAAAAACATATTTTGACATAATAGAAAGACAATTGCATTGATTTCATTTATTTCACAAATACTTGTTGAGTTCTCATTTATACACTTAAAAAAAAAATCACCCTCAATGTTTCTCTTCAAGGTAAAGTGAACGTTTTAATAATGAATGTAAAAGTAATAATTGTTCAAAGGAAACTCTGGCAAAAGGGAAAACTTTTAAAAAGATGTGCTTGGGACACCTCTCTATTGTTACATGATTTTATAGAGAAGCATATATTTCCTCATATTGGAGACAGAAATTTCTACCTCTTTTTTTAAAATATACTGATTGATGATTTTTAATGTATTTGAACCATTTGTTATAAATATGAACATACTATACTTTTTTTTTTCAGAAATAATATTGATGTTTAAATGGATGGAAATTTGCCAACTAAATTATAACATAAATTTTCCATTTTGCTACATATGATTGAAAAATTTTATTATGACATTTACAGTTAACAGAGTGTTTCTTTTGTATGACCTATATAACTTTTTCAACTATAGCATCCATTAAAACTATGTATTTAAGTCAACTGAATAAAAATTATTGTGCTCAATATAATTATTATTCCAGCTACAAATATTTGCTTGTATGAACAAAGACAGGAATCTTGAATTATAAATGTATTTTGAAAACACATTTATTATTTATTCTTTTCTCTATATTTAATTTTTAGGTATAAATTAAAATTAACTTTTGAATAGAGTAAGGAAACAAACTTTGGAGACTACAGGACTAATATGTAACCCAAATCTTTTTAGGAGACAAATCCATGTGAATTGTATATTAACTTATATGGTGAAAAAGTGGAATGCTTTTGACAAGAAAATATTCTACATTCCTATGATAAACTAATTGAGGAAATGGACTAAGGAGGCCAAATAAAATGCTTCAAGGACACTGTCAGCCAGCCTGAAGCCATGGGATGCTGGGGCAGACAGCTGGGAAACAACGGTACCTGACAGTACCAGCTGGCATCTAACAACCAGAGAAAGAACAGTTCATACACTCTAAGGAACAAACTGAAAGTATTAACAGAGAGAGCAAAGGAAAGGCATGTAAAGCAAGGTCTGGTCTTTAATGGAGTCTCACTTAGCAAAATCAGTACACAAAACACAAGGAAAGATTACAAATTACACAGATTCAGTTTTTGCCTTTTAAACTCAATTTAAAGAAGAAATCTGTGACCTATAATTACTGTTTTAATTTAACTTGCAGTAGGAGAAAAATTATTAATAGTTTCTTAGAAATATTATTAAAATAGAAGTAAAAATATAATTTAAATAAAACTTTCCTTTATTTACTTTTCATAAAACTACAGATCAATTTCCTATAGTGGTCAAATACAATACTGTTTCATAGAAATCCATTTTGATTTAAAATCAGTAACCACAAATGTAGTTATTTATTTCTCTATAGGAATTAAAAGCAATATGTATTACTTGTTTAAAATTAACTTTCTTCTATAATTAATAAACTCCAAGGTAAAATAAGAGGCATCAGAGCATATAGGTTAAATAAATAAATAAATAAATAAAAAACAAAAACAAAAAAACTTTAAAGTAAAATACTAGAGATAGTTAAACTAAATGACAACAAAACTACAAATAATTAACTGAAATATACCATATAGGGGAATATGTTTTGATTTCCAGTATGACTTAAAAACCAAAGTGAAGAAAGTTTAAAATAATTGCCTTGTGAAGTGATGTCTAGCTTATTTAGAATCATTTAATCACTAAAACCATAGCTTTGATCAATAACCAGACTTTTACCATGAATTATCTGGACAGTATCCTCAACTCTTCATTCCATTCGGTCACAAAAATTTAAAAAAAGAATGAAAATTTTGTATTTTGATGTATACTTCTTGATGCCAAATTGGTTGCATGCAGAGGAAATAGATAGGGCCAATTTGTTCTTAACTAGAATGGCTTTCTGTCTGTTTTAGGTGATTTTATATTCAGAATGAGAGCTTATTCATAAGAGATTTTGAGACAAACATGGTATCATGTGGAGCATTTGGGTGGCCTTTACTAACTGATCTTCAAGAGAGTTAACAACTCTTGCTGGTAGCTGCCCTGATTGTTATGGATAGAGATATAAAGCCATATGGATTTTTAGAGGACTATTAGTAAAGCAGAATCCACAGAATAGTATCTGTGCCTGTTAATTTTGTCTTCAAGGATATCAAGGCACCCCCATTTGTTAGCTATGTGGATGAAGGCATACACCCCATACTTAGATGTCTACTTTGGTAGTTTTATCCAGGATATATGCTGCTATCTTATGACCTTTAAAAAAGAAGAAAGATAACAATACAAACTTAAAAGTAGATTATACCCTATAAATATATAAGGTATTTAATGATAAGGCTCTATCAACAGGCAAATGACAAAAGTAGAATACTTGAATAAACAGGCATAATTATTTAATAATCTTGTGTGTAACTATGTGGATTCTGGTTCCAAAATCTAACTTTTCTCACATGATTTCACCATCTAATTGAAAAGGAAACTGTCATAACTCCATCTCTCTACCACATCCAAGGATTCAATTTTTCCCATAGTAAAACTTAATTCACTGAGCCACACACCAACCTACATATATATTACTTCTTTAGAGATAATATAATTTGATTTTTAAGATGCCTATCAGGATCAGGCTTATAAATCATTGTCCTTAATCCAACTAAAGGCTTTCTTTTCCAAACATAATAAGACTGAACCAGAAGCGAAGGGTCATTGTAATAACATAACAATTGTAATAATGTGTAAAATACGTAATAGAGGTTAAATTTTGATTCTAAAAATCAATTAATCACCTGAGCTTAGAAGAATAGTCTATTCTGTTTAGAATCCTGTTATCTATTTTGTATTGATCTTTGTTATCACCGTTGTTTTAATCATCATTTTTATCATCACCATCTTCATCGTCACTCTCACCATCAAACGTTTTATAGTGCTTTTTCTGTGAAATCATCACTAAGCGAGGCACTTTGTGTACAGTGAGTCATGAAATCTACCCAACCACATGCAACTGGTATTATTATTCCCAAGGTAGAGAAGAGGAAAATAGTACTCATAAAAAATGGGTAATTTGATAATTCATGGAAGACCGTGGATTTAAACTGTTCTTCTTAATCCAATACCAAATTACTTTCTACTACATCATGCTGAAAGTAAAGAATGATACTGATCTCTATTACTACTTAGAATTCTAAAAGCATGTAACATGTTGAAATTTAAATTCAGCATGTTTGTTCATGTAATTTTTTTCTCTGTCAATGCCATTGGCATTCTCTTCATCTTTTGATTTTCCCTATTTCATGCCACAATGTACTTTGTAATAATATTGCCCACACATTTAATTGACTTACTTGTTGATAGACAAGAAGACCTAAGGATAAGCAACTTCTGCAGACTAATGGACAGTAGAAAATTTCCCAGATGCCATTAAGAAAATCATAGAGGAGAAAGGACATCTACCTGAACAGATATTTAATGCAGACAAAAGAGCCCTATTCTGGAAAAAAAAATGCCACAAAGGATATTTATTAGTAAGAAAGAGAAGTGAGGAGTTAAGGCAGGAAGATATAGGCCAACTCTACTGTTTTGTGCAAATGCAGTCAGGTTTACGGTCAGGACTGACCTTATGTGTAAAGCTGCTAACCCCAGAGCCTTGAAGGGAAAAGATAAACAGCAGCTGCCAGTCTTCTGGTTGTACAACAAGAAGGCCTGAACAATGAGAACACTTTTCCTGGATTGGTTCCATTGATGCTTTGTCCTTGAAGTCAGAAAGTACCTTGCCAATAAGGGACTGCCTTTTAAAGTCCTTTTGATGTTGGACAGTGCCCCTGGCCACCCAGAACCCCATGAGTTCAACACCAAAGATGTCAAAGTGGTCTACGTGCCCCCAAACACGATGTCTCTAATTCATCCTCTGGATCAGGAGGGCCATAAAGACCTTCAAGCCTCATTGCACAGGTACTCTATAGAAAGGATTGCCAATGGTATGGAAGAGAACCCTGGTAGAGAGAACATCATGAAAGTCTTGGAGGGTTACACCATTGAAGATGCCAGCAATGTTATAGAAAAAGCTGTGAAAGGCATCAAGCCCTCAAAATAAATTCCTGCTGGAGAAAACTGTGTCCAGATGTTGTGCAGGACTTCACGAGATTTAGAACAGAGCCATTCAAGGAAATTATGAGAGAGATTGTGGATATGGCAAAAAAAAAAAAAGGTAGAGGGTGAAGTGTTTCAAGATATGAACCTTGGAGAAATTCAAGAATTATTAGAAATCACACCAGAGGAATTATCAGAAGATGACTTGACAGAGGAAAGTGCTTCCAAACCGATGCCAGATGATGAGGAGGAAGACACAGAAGAAGTAGTGCCAGGAAACAAACTGACATCAGATAATTTGGCAGAAGGATTCCAGTTATTCAACACTGCTTTTGACTTCTTTTATGACGTGGGCCTTTCAATGATCTGGGCACTGAAACCAAAGCAAACAGTGGAACAAGGATTGGTGGTACTGTAAAGAAACATTTTCACAGAAATGTAAAGGTGAAAAAGCCAGATACTATGATTGCATTTCAGTAAAGTTACACTGAGTGTGCCTGCCTCTCCTGCCTTCTCTTCCTCCACTTCTGCCACCCCTGAGACAGCAGTACCAGCCCCTTCTCTCCTTCCTCCTCAGCCCAATCAACATGAAGACAACAGGCTGAAGACCTTTATGTTCATCCACTTCCACCTAATGAGCAGTAAATCATCATCATGCTGCACACTTAATAAAGTTATCTGTTGTGTATGTGTGTCTGTCTTCATGTGAAAATCTAATAAATGTACAGCAAGAACTGAATGAGATGTTTTGGTGTCATCATCATCATCATCATTGGATTGTGTAGCACATCTTGTGCAAGAGTTGTATTGTAGAGGATAGCCTATCCTTACATAGGCATAAAGTGAATGATATTTAATGTAAAATTAATAATGTGTACGTTTTCTTACTCTTTTATAACTCTGCTTTCAAAGAATCACATAACATTACAGTATGCCCGCACCCTCATAACTGGAGAAACTGCATATCAGCCCATTGTCACAGGTAGGTGTTTTGTTATTTTTAAGTTTCCAATACTGTATTATGAATATGACAGTAATACTGTATGCCATAAACTTTTATAATGACTCATTCATTAGTGTATAGGCTAAGCTATTGTGAAGCAATCATATCGATTACACTAGGCTACCATAAAGCAGTCGTATTGCTGTTTCTTCATTATCAGTGCATGAATTGCAGTACCTGTAAATAATTATGAGTTTATTTTTCATATTATCTTTTCATTTATGATGTCTAGTTTTAGGAATACATACAGCAGATACCGTGTTTTGTATATATAAGACAATATTGATGTAGATGCTGACAGATGACTCATTATGTAAGCAGGTGATGTGAGCTTACAGTATTGATATAGTACAGCACTAAAAAGGTATTTTCTCTTCCTTATTATTTTCTTCTTTTTTTAACATCTTTATTAGAGTATAATTGCTTTACAATGGTGTGTCCGTTTCTGCTTTATAACAAAGTGAATCAGTTATACATATACATATGTCCCCATATCTCTTCCCTCTTGCATCTCCCTCCCTCCCACCCTCCCTATCCCACCCCTCTAGGTGGTCACAAAGCGCCGAGCTGATCTCCCTGTTCTATGCGGGTGCTTCCCACTAGCTACCTATTTTACGTTTGGTAGTGTATATTATTTTACGTTTGGTAGTGTATATATATCCATGCCACTCTCTCACTTTGCCCCAGCTTACCCTTCCCCCTCAACGTATCCTCAAGTCCATTCTCTACTAGGTCTGCATCTTTATTCCCGTCTTGCCCCTAGGTTCTTCTGACCATTTTCTTTATTCTTTTTTTATTTTTTTTTGATTCCATATATATGTGTTAACATACGGTATTTCTTTTTCTCTTTCTGAGTTACTTCACTCTGTATGACAGACTCTAGGTCCATCCACTTCACTACAAATAAATCAGTTTCATTCCTTTTTATGGATGACTAATATTCCATTGTATATATGTGCCACATCTTCTTTATCCATTCATCTGTTGATGGATACTTAGGTTGCTTCCATGTCCTGGCTATTGTAAATAGAGCTGCAATGAACATTTTGGTACATGACTATTTTTGAATTATGGTTTTCTCAGGGTATATGTCCAGTAGTGGGATTGCTGGTGCGTATGGTAGTTCTATTTTTAGTTTTTTAAGGAACCTCCATACTGTTCTCCATAGTGGCTGTATCAATTTACATTCCCACGAACAGTGCCAGAGGGTTCCCTTTTTTCCAAACCCTCTCCAGCATTTCTTGTTTGTAGATTTTTTGATGATGGCCATTCTGACTGGTGTGAGATGATATCTCATTATAGATTTGATTTGCATTTCTCTAATGATTAATGATGTTGAGCATTCTTTCATGTGTTTGTTGGCAATCTGTATATCTTCCTTGGAAAAATGTCTATTAAGGTCTTCTGCCCATTTTTGGGTTAGGTTGTTTGTTTTTTTAATATTGAGCTGCATGAGTTAATGTATGTTTTGGAGATTAAACCTTTGTCAGTTGCTTCACTTGCAAATATTTTCTCCGATTCTGAGGGTTGTCTTTTTGTCTTGTTTATGGTTTCCTTTGCTGTGCAAAAGCTTTTACGTTTCATTCAGTCCCATTTGTTTATTTTTGTTTTTATTTCCATTTCTCTAGGAGGTGGGTAAAAAAGGATCTTGCTGCAATTTATGTCATAGAGTGTTCTGCCCATATTTTTTTTTCCTCTAAGATTTTGAAGGTTTCTGGCCTTACATTTAGGTCTTTAATTCATTTTGAGTTTATTTTTGTGTATGGTGTTAGGGAGTGTTCTAATTTAATTCTTTTACATGTACCTGTCCAGTTTTCCCAGCACCACTTATTGAAGAGGCTGTCTTTTCTTCACTGTTTATTCTTGCCTCCTTTATCAAAGATCAGGTGACCATATGTGTGTGGGTTTATCTCTGTGTTTTCTATCTTGTTCCATTGATCTATATTACTGTTCTTGTGCCAGTACCATACTGTCTTGATTACTGTAACTTTGTAATATAGTCTGAAGTCAGGAAGCGTGATTCCTCCAGTTCCGTTTTTCTTTCTCAAGATTGCTTTCTCTATTCAGGGTCTTCTGTGTTTCCATACAAATTGTAAAATTTTTTGTTCTATTTCTGTGAAAAATGTCATTGGTAGTTTGATAGGGATTGCATTGAAACTGTAGATTGTTTGGGTAGTAGAGTCGTTTTCACAATGTTGATTCTTCCTATCCAAGAACATGGTATATATCTCCAACTATTTGTATCATCTTTAATTTCTTTCATCAGCGTCTTATAATTTTCTGCATACAGGTCTTTTGTCTCCTTAGGTAGATTCATTCCTAGATATTTTATTCTTTTTGTTGCAATGGTAAATGGGAGTGTTTTCTTAATTTCACTTTCAGATTTTCCATCATTAGTGTATAGGAATGCAAGAGATTTCTGTGCCTTAATTTTGTTTCCTGCTACTTTACCAAATTCATTGATTGGCTCTAGTAGTTTTCTGGTAGCCTCTTTAGGATTCTCTATGTAGAGTATCATGTTATCTGCAAACAGTGACAGCTTTATTTCTTCTTTTCCGATTTGGATTCCTTTTATTTCTTTTTCTTCTCTGATTGCTGTGGCTAAAACTTCCAAAACTATGTTGAATAATAGTGGTGAGAGTGGGCAAGCCTGTCTTATTCCTGATCTTAGTGGAAATGGTTTCAGTTTTTCACCATTGAGGATGATGTTGGCTGTGGGTTTGCCATATATGGCCTTTATTATGTTGAGGTAAGTTCCCTCTATGTCTACTTTCTGGAGTGTGTTTATCATAAATGGGTGTTGAATTTTGTTGAAAGCTTTCTCTGCATCTATTGAAATGGTCACATGGGTTTTCTCCTTCAGTTTGTTATTATAGTGTATCATGTTGATTGATTTTCGTATATTGAAGAATCCTTGCTTTCCTGGGGTAAAACCCACTTGATCATAGTGTATGATCCTTTTGATGTGCTGTTGGATTCTGTTTGCTAGTATTTTATTGAGGATTTTTGTATCTATGTTCATTAGTGATATTGGCCTGTAGTTTTCTTTCTTTGTGACATCTTTGTCTGGTTTTGTTATCAGAGTGATGGTGGCCTTGTAGAATGAATTTGGGAGTGTTCCTCCCTCTGCTATATTTGGAAGAGTTTGAGAAGGATAGGTGTTAGCCCTTCTCTAAATGTTTGATAGAATTCGCCTGTGAAGCCATCTGGTACTGGGCTTTTGTTTGTTGGAAGATTTTTAATCACAGTTTCAATTTCAGTGCTTGTGATTGGTCTGTTCATATTTTCTATTTCTTCCTGGTTCATTCTCGAAAGGTTGTGTATTTGTAAGAATTTGTCCATTTCTTCCAGGTTGTCCATTTTATTGGCATATAGTTGCTTGTAGTAATCTCTCATGATCCTTTGCATTTCTGCAGTGTCAGTTGTTACTTTTCCTTTTTCATTTCTAATTCTATTGATTTGAGTCTTCTCCCTTTTTTTGTTGATAAGTCTGGCTAATGGTTTATCAATTTGTTTATCTTCTCAAAGAACCAGCTTTTAGTTTTATTGATCTTTGCTATCATTTCCTTTATTTTTTTTCATTTATTTCTGATCTTTATGATTTCTTTCCTTCTGCTAACTTTGGGTTTTTTTTGTTGTTGTTGCTCTTCTTTCTCTAATTGCTTTAGGTGTAAGGTTAGGTTGTTTATTTGAGATATTTCGTGTTTCTTAAGGTAGGCTTGTATAGCTATAAACTTCCCTCTTAGAACTGCTTTTTCTGCATCCCATAGGTTTTGGGTCATTGTGTTTTCATGATCATTTGTTTCTAGGTATTTTTTGATTTCTTCTTTGATTTCTTCAGTGATCTCTTGGTTATTAAGTAGTGTGTTGTTTAGCCTCCATGTGTTTGTATTTCTTACAGATTTTTTCCTGTAATTCATATCTAGTCTCATAGCATTGTGGTCAGAAATGATACTTGAAACGATTTCAATTTTCTTAAATTTACCAAGGCTTGATTTGTGGCCCAAGATATGATCTATCCTGGAGAATATTCCATGAGCACTTGAGAAGAATGTGTATTCTGTTGTTTTTGGATGGAATGTCCTATAAATATCAATTAATCCATCTTGTTTAATGTATCATTTAAAGCTTGTGTTTCCTTATTTATTTTCATTTTGGATGATCTGTCCATTGGTGAAAGTGCGGTGTTAAAGTCCCCTACTATGACTGTGTTACTGTCGATTTCCCCTTTTTTGGCTGTTCATATTTGCCTTATGTATTGTGGTGCTCCTATGCTGGGTGCATAAATACTTACAATTGTTATATCTTCTTCTTGGATTGATCCCTTGATCATAATGTAGTGTCCTTCTTGGTCTCTTCTAACAGTCTTTATTTTAAAGTCTATTTTGTCTGATATAAGAGTTGCTACTCCAGCTTTCTTTTGATTTTTTTTTCCATACCTCACTTTCAGTCTGTATGTGTCCCTAGGTCTGAAGTGAGTCTCTTGTAGACAGCATATATATGGGTCCTCTTTTTATATCCATTCAACCAGTCTATGTCTTTTGGTTGGAGCATTTAATCCATTTACATTTAAGGTAATTATCGATATGTATGTTCCTATTACTATATTCTTAATTGTTCTTGGTTTATTATTGTAGGTATTTTCCGTCTCTTGTGTTTCCTGCCTAGAGAAGTTCCTTTAACATTTGTTGTAAAGCTGATTTGGTGGTGCTGTATCTCTTAGCTTTTGCTTGTCTGTAAAGGTTTTAATTTCTCCATCAGATATGATTGAGATCCTTTCTGGGTAAAGTAATCTTGGTTGCAGGTTTTTCTCTTTCATCACTTTAAATATGTCCTGCCACTCCCTTCTGGCTTGCATAGTTTCTGCTGAAAGATCAGCTGCTAACCTTATGGGGATTCCCTTATGTGTTACTTGTTGTTTTTCCCTTGCTGCTTTTAATATTTGGTCTTTGTATTTAATTTTTGATAGTTTGGTTAATATGTGTCTTGGCATGTTTCTCCTTGGATTTATCCTGTATTTATCCTGACTCTCTGTGCTTCCTGGACTTCTTTAACTATTTCCTTTCCCATATTAGGGAAGTTTTCAACTATAATCTCTTCAAATATTTTCTCAGTTCCTTTCTTTTTCTCTTCTTCTTCTGGAACCCCTATAATTCAAATGTTGGTGCATTTAATGTTGTCCCAGAATTCTCTGAGACTGTCCTCAGTTCTTTTCATTCTTTTTTCTTTATTCTGCTCTGCAGTAGTTATTTCCACTATTTTATCTTCCAGGTCACTTATCCGTTTTTCCACCTCAGTTATTCTGCTATTGATCCCTTCTAGAGAATTTTTAATTTCATTTATTGTGTTGTTCATCTCTGTTTGTTTGCTCTTTATTTCTTCTAGGTCCTTGTTAAACGTTTCTTGTATTTTCTCCATTCTATTTCCAAGATATTTTATCATCTCTACTATCATTTTTCTGAATTCTTTTTCAGGTAGACTGCCTATTTCCTGCTCATTTGTTAGGTCTGGTGGGTTTTTGCCTTGCTTCTTCATCTGCTGTGTGTTTCTCTGTCTTCTCATTTTGCTTAATTTACTGTGTTTGGGGTCTCCTTTTCATAGGCTGCAGGTTCGTAGTTTCCGTTGTTTTCGGCATCTGTCCCCAGTGGCTAAGTTTGGTTCAGTGGGTTGTGTAGGCTTCCTGGTGGAGGGAACTAGTGCTTGTGTTCTGGTGGATAAGGCTGGATCTTGTCTTTCTGGTGGACAGGTTCACGCCTGGTGTTGTGTTTTGGGCTGTCTGTAGCCTTATTATGATTTTAGACAGCTTCTGTACTAATGGATGGGGTTGTCTTCCTGTCTTGATAGTTGTTTGGCATAGGGTGTCCTGCACTGTTGCTTGCTGGTCATTGAGTGGAGCTGGGTCTTGGCGTTGAGATGGAGATCTCTGGTAGATTTTCACCATTTTATATTATGTGGAGCTGGGAGTTCTCTTATGGACCAGTGTCCTGAACTTGCCTCTCCCACCTAAGAGACACAGCCCTGATGCCTGGCTGGAGCACCAAGAGCCTGTCCTCTACACGGCTCAGAATGAAAGGGACAAAAAAAAAAGAAAGAAAGAAAGAAGAAGATAAAATAAATTAAAATAAATAAAGTAAAATGAAATAAAATAAAGTCATTAAAAATATTTATTAAGAAAAAAATATTTTTAAGTAATAACAAAAAAATAAAAATGGACAAACAGAACCCTAGGACAAATGGTGAAAGCAAAGCTATACAGACAAAATCACACACAGAAGCATACACATATACACTCACAAAAAGAGGAAAAGGGGAAAAAATAATATATCTTGCTCCCAAAGTCCACCTCCTCAATTTGGGATGATTCATTGTCTATTCAGGTATTCCACAGATGCAGGTACATCAAGTTGATTGTGGAGCTTTAATCCACTGCTTCTGAGGCTGCTGGAAGAGATTTCCCTTTCTCTTCTTTGTTCGCACAGCTCCGGGGGTTCAGCTTTGGATTTGGACATGCCTCTGCGTGTAGGTCGCCTCAGAGCATCTGTTCTTCGCTCACACAGGACAGGGTTAAAGGAGCAGCTGATTTGGGAGCTCTGGCTCACTCAGGCCGGGGGGGAGGGAGGGGTATGGAGGAGGCGGGGCGAGCCTGCAGTGGCAGAGGCCAGCGTGACGTTGCAGCAGCCCGAGTTGCAACGTACGTTCTTCCGGGGAAGTTGTCCCTGGATCACGGGACCCTGGCAGTGGCGGGCTGCACAGGCTCCCGGGAGGGGCGGTGTGGAGAGTGACCTGTGCTCACACACAGGCTTCTTGGTGGCAGCAGCAGCAGCGTTAGTATCTCATGCCCGTCTCTGGGGTCCGCGCTGATAGCCGTGGCTCGCGCCTGTCTCTGGAGCTCATTTAGGCTGCGCTCTGAATCCTCTCTCCTTGCGCACCAGGAAACAAAGAGGTAAGAAAAAGTCTCTTGCCGCTTCAGCAGCTCTGGACCTTTTCCCGGACTCCCTCCTGGCTAGCTGTGGCACGCTAACCCCTTCAGGCTGTGTTGACGCCACCAACCCCAGTCCTCTCCCTGGGATCCGACCTCCGAAGCCCGAGCCTCAGCTCCCATCCCCCGCCCACCCCGGCGGGGAAGCAGACAAGCTTCTCGGGCTGGTGAGTGCTGGTTGGCACCGATCCTCTGTGGGGGAATCTCTCCACTTTGCCCTCCGCACCCCTGTGGCTGCACTCTCCTCTGTGGCTCGGAAGCTCCCCCCCTCCGCCACCTGCAGTCTCTGCCCGCGAAGGGGCTTCCTAGTGTGTGGAAACCTTTCCTCCTTCACGGCTCCCTCCCACTGGTGCAGGTCTCATCCCTATTCTTTTGCCTCTGTTTTTTCTTTTTTCTTTTGCCCTACCCAGGTACGTGGGGAGTTTCTTGCCTTTTGGGAGGTCTGACGTCTTCTGACAGCGTTCAGTAGGTGTTCTATAGGAGTTGTTCCACATGTAGATGTATTTCTGATGTACTTGTGGGGAGGAAGGTGATCTCCGCGTCTTACTCTTCCGCCATTTGAAGCTCCTCCCTTATTATTTTCTTAATAACATTTTCTTTTCTTTAGCTTACCTTATTGTAAGAATACAGTTTATAATACATGTAATGTACAAAATATGTGTTAATAGACTGTTTATGTTACCAGTAAGATTTCCAGTCAACAGTAGGCTATTAGTAGTTAAGTTTTTGGAAAATCAAAAGTTATACATGGATTTTCTACTTTACAAGTGGTCGGCATTCCAACCCCAATGTTGTTCAAGGATCAACTGTACTATATTATATATATAATATATACTAGTAAATATTAAAATAATCAATATTATAAAATGTATTAATACATTAATACTATCTAATATACACTGTATATTATGTTTTATATTGTTGTATTATATTTAATATATATAGTATTTAATCTATCATCACATAGTCTTTATCACACACAGCTAATAGTGCTATTTCTTTACTGTATTAAACAAAAAAATAACTTTTTTTTACCGCATTACAAAAAGAAAGATTAATGGAATAATTACATTTACTAGAGTTTGGAAGATGTATATTCCTTAGCTGAGTTTGGATATGATACTCTAAAGTTTTGGTCAGTCTGATTCCACTTGGGTAAATTAATGTTGCAAATTGACTGTAATTATAAATTGCTTTAAAATCAAACATAATACAAACAATTTTTAAAAACTACTTTAAGACCATAATGTACATGATTCAAAAATCCAGACATTTAGAGATGTCTGGATAAAAATCAAGTTAAAATATGCTATAGGTTTAGAATTTATTGATAAGGGTCCCAGGCACAAATTCTAGCTAATGGCATTGTGTGTATGCCATGTTCATCTTGCAAATGGACTAGACTCTTCCATATTATTTTTCCTAGTGGTCCCACCGCTTTACATTCTCATCAACGGTGTACAAGGGTCTAATTTCTCCACATCCTTGCTAACATTTGTCATATTTTTAATTTTATGTATGTACATATGTATTTATTACAATAGCCATACTAACTGGTGTGAGGTGATATTTCACTGTGGTTTTCATTCACATTTCCCTGGTGATTAGTGATGTGGAGCATCTTTCCATACACCTCTTTGCCACTGGTATATCTTTTTTGGAGAAATATCTACTTGAGTTCTTTGCCCATTTTTAATTAAATTATTTGCTTTTTTCTATATAGTTTTAGGAGTTCCTTGTGTATTTTGACTATTATCCTGTCTTAGTCCATTTGGGCTGCTGTAACAGAACAGCATAGACTGATAGCTTATAAACCACAGAAACTTCTCACAGTTCTGAAGGCCAGAATTTTAAGATTAGGATGATAGGTTGATCTAGTTCTGGTGAAGGCCTTCTTCAACTTTGGCAGAGAGAAGAGAAAAGGAGCAAGCTCTCTCTGGACCTATATAAGGGCATTAATCCCATTCATTAGGGCTGCATCTTCATGAGCTCATCTAGTCCTCATTATCTATTGAAGAACCTGCCACCTAACGCCATCGTATTGAGGATAGAATTTCAACATATGACTTTTGTGGAGAGGCATTCAGTTGCTAAAAAATTTCTTACCAGATCTACAATTTGTAATATTTCCCCCCATTCTATAGGTTGCTTTTCACCTCTGTTGATTGTTTTCTGTGGTATGTAGAAGCTTTTTAGTTTAATGTAGTCCCGTTTTTCTAATTTTGCATTTGTTGCGTGTGCTCCTGCTGTCAAATCCAAGAAATCATTGTTAAGTGCAGTGTCATGAAACCTTTCAACTATCTTTTCCTCTAGGAGTTTTACAGTTCCAGTCTTATGTCTTAATATTTAATTCATCTTAAATTGATTTTGTATATGATGTAATTTAGCAGCCTAATTTTATTATTTTGCATGTGGATACCCAGTTTTCCAACTGGGTGCTATGTTTCCCCATTGTGTTTTTTTGGTGTCCTTGTGTTTGTTTGGTGCCCTTGTCAACAATCAGTTGAATGTATATATGTGGGTTTATTTTTAGGCTCTCTATTCTGTTCCATTGGCCTATATATCTGTTTTTATAGCAACTACCATACTGTTTTAATTACTACGGCTCTGGAATATATTGTAAAATCAGGAAATGTGATGTGTTCAGCTTTGTTATTCTTTCTCAAGATTGTTTTGGCTACTTACAGTCTTTTGTGATTCCATTAAGTATTTTTTTTTCTGCTTTTGTAAAAAAAGAATGCCATAAGTGTTTTAGTAGTGATTGCATTGACTCTGTAGATTGCTTTGGATAGTATGTACATTTTAACAATACTGTCTTCCAATCAATGAACACGAGATACCTTTCCATTCATTTGTTTATTTTTAAATTTTTTCATCAATGATTTGTAGTTTTCAGTGTGCAAGTCTTTCATCTCCTTGTTTAAATTTATTCTTAAGTATTTTATTTTTTTGATGCCATTGTAAATGAGATTGTTTTCTTAATTTCCTTTTAAAAGAGTTAATTGTTAGCATGTGGAAATGCAACTGATTTTTGTGTCCTGCAACTTTACAGTATTCCTTCATTAATTTTAACAGCTTTTATGTGTAAGCTAATCTTGCATTGAAAAAATACCCTGGATGGAATGGGTTTTTGTTTTGTCCAATTATCTTTTTCTCAAATTGATTTTCTTGTGAAAGGACAGGAAGTTTCCATGTCTTCTAAACTGCATCATTTCCTAAAGCCAGTTGTGTTTGACTGATTAATACAACTGGGTTTTCACCACAGTAATCTAGTTGAATTTCAGATCTTAATCATAGTCAGTTCTAAATCAGAGTTCATTGTATTAGAGTGCTAATACATGAACTAGACCTTTACAATCCCCCCATTCACTGACTTCAGTCCTGTTCTACATGGATAAACATTGCACAAATAATACCAGGTGATCTGTCTGAAGTAAATACCTGCCATTGTCTGGAAATTTCTTTTTGGAGATTCCATCTGTTGAACATTAATTTTGTGACTGAACACTGACACTGGGTCTTCTGGTTCCCCCTCCTCCATCATATACACCTAAGTTTCAGCATGTCTTCAATGTGAGTCCCATCATCATAGTTTCCTTCTCCACTCACGTGTTGCTGCATCACAATTTGCTCTGTGTTTGACCCTGAACACTCTGGCTCAATGTGTATAAAATAATTCTCTTTTCATAATTAACTTTCATATTATATTCATTCTCATACTATGTAAATAGAATGGCATATAAAAGAGATCAATAAAAATTTAATATGATACTGAAAAACTGCTGTTTTGATGTTTATTGAACATATCTAGAGATAATATGGTACAAATACTCCTTATCCAATATTGAATATTTGAAAAAAAAATTTTAAATGGGCAAGAAGAGCAATAATTTCTTGTAAGAGAACCATAGCAATTAAACAAGTTATGCTATCCCTTATGGTGTGAATAATTTTTATCCTTGTTTTGAGAAGCCTACTATTAAGATCAGGAAATAGTATTTACAATTTGCAAATGGAAATTTCACTTCAGTGTTGTCATTATACATTTTCACCATACCGTATTTAATGAACACTACAGTTGAGCCTATGGCATCACACAGCAAATGAAATAGAAATAATTCTTTTATTATGCTTATTTTGTCAATAGTTATTTCTCCCCCAAATACTACTGTATGTAAAACACCAGGCTAGGCACTACTGGAAACAAAAACAAAAGAGGAGTAAACACATAAGACCAGATATTAACTAAGTTCATACATGATATGACACAAAAGTGTAAGGTAAACACTGAAACACAGATAAAGTGCACTGGGAAATCAGCATTGAGAGAGCTCAGTTCCATCCCTGGGATCAGGAAGGAGGGAGCATTGAAGACCCCTTGAGAGGCAGATAGGGTCTGGATATGCAGAGATCAAATGAAGACATGGGTATTTTCCTTATTAAGAACAGATAAGCAAACAGAACTGTAAAGGGTAAGGTAAGTGTATAGAAAATAATTCATTCCAGCAGAAGGATGTTATGAAAAGCAATTCTATGTAGCATTGGTAAAATAATTTGAAGCCATACAATAGAGAACTTTTGATGTGAGGCTCCATTGATTATTTTTTGTATCACTAATCATAGATATAAAAGATTTGTGGATTTGAGGCTAATTCTATTTCTTTAGTCATAATGTACAAGTGGCAGATTATTCAAATTCTTGGATATGTTCTTTTCTTTACACTTATTTAACTTCTCCCTACAATGTTACCCCTCCCCCATTCTATGTTTTAATTTGTTCATTTCCTCGTACCTGTGGCTGAGCCAGGGGGCTATCAAAGCTTTTGGGTGATTCTCTGGGTGGAAGTAAGTGTATCTCTGTCAGTTCTGAACATGGAAGGAAGAAATTTAAAGTAAAGAAAATAAGATGTAGTAAAAGTAACCATTTGTATTTAGTGTGTGTTCTTGGGGATAATCTTTCCAGTAGCATTTTACCAGAAGCGAGGGGCATGCACTTGCATTGGCAAAGCTTCAGATGTACAGTTTCCTAATTCCTCCTCATGCAAAGAGGGAAAGTTCAGAGTTATGACCCTGAAGTTAGGGACCTATGTTGTTATAGCCTGGGTACAAACTTGGGTACATTTGCAGGCTCCTAAAGGGCAATGACCATGGTACTTACAATTTTAGGACACAAGTGGGACCCAGTGGTAGGAAAGACAGTGAGGTCAGGGAAGATATGAGTGATGTGGCTATGAGTGAATTCAGTGAGAACAGCATTTAGAAGCCATGGAGTGCAATCTGCATAACATAATATTGGTAAAGAGAAACACATAGGCATAAGAAAATGTATAAAACAAAGAGTGAGCCTTATAAGAACTTACAAGACAGACCTTATAAGAATTTGTAATCAGGAAAAGATAATTCCAGCAATGTAACATAACAACTGCACACTGAATGCATGCAATAATCTTGTGGATAATTTAAACAATATTTGTCTATCTATATCTATCTATCTATCTATCTATCTATGTAATGATGTGGATAAGGACAGGAAATCAAAGAAGCAATACACTTTTCTCAATGTTCTTGCTTTCTTTTTGCTTCTTGGTAGAGAAATATTAAATTGGGATCAATGCTTAAATCAAATACACACAAATAAAGCATACCCGTTCTTAGTCATTTACATTTAACTTAGCAAATACAGTTTAAAATAATAATTATGTTAAAGTATGAGACTAGGAGTGGTCCTACCTTACAGTTCTGTAGTATACATCAATTTTATGGTGTTTCCAGATTTCTAAGTTCTATAACAATTATTTACACCATATATTTTTTTTCACAAGTACATAATGTGAATGAAGAGTTATTCTCATTCCCATTTTTCAGGTGAAATTCAAGGGCAGAGCCCAGATGTCAGCATTGACACTTGGGACTCCTATGCTGACTGTATACTTAAAATTTGATTAGATTTTTCTTTACAATGCCATTCTTACATACCCCATGTAACTGTTTTTGTATTTTTTAAGTTTAGGAACCTCAGCAGAATTTTGATTGTGTTAAAACTCTAAGCAAGTCCTCTGAGCCATCTGACCAGGAGCTGAGTCAGAAGCAGATAATTCATGGTCATCTACCTGGATCTCCTTTGGAAGAGCTTACAGACAGACAAGGAGTTTGGAATTAATCGGTAAAGCATGGGCTGTTTTATTTTATTGGCAAGATGTTTTTAGTGCATAAAAGTCACTGAAACTCAACCTGGATCTTTTGACAGTTTTATAAAGCAAATGAGAGGAGGAAGAAAATGGAGCTATCAGTTAACAAAAGGCTTTAGAGGTGTGATCAAAATTTTAATTTTAAATGGTATACGTTTTTAATTTTAATGTCAGCAATAGATACAGAAACAAATTATCAGAATAGAAAGCCAATATTAAAATATTTTTCAATATTTTTCAATTTCTGAATTTTTTTATAGGTTGAATATTTTGCTTTTGATTTTAAAGTTGGTGTTAAAATTAAAGTCTATATTAGATAAAATTATCTGAAAATATTTTCAATATAGTTATAAAAATATACTTCCATCTATTATTATTAAAATCAGCAAAAAAGAAGATTTCATATGTTCTTAATTGTAAAATGTCATCTACTGTTATATGTACCACAAATTTAACTGTAGCTCTTCAATAAAGGAAGAGCTACATTGAATGTACACATTGACTTTAATATATCGATGTGTACATTGAATGTACACATCGACTTTAATATATATTTCAATTTTAGAAATATTAAAATATGAACAAGTTAGAATCTAATAATGGAAGAAATAAAATAATTTCCTGTAACAATTATAATATCATTTTTAAACATTCAAATTACCGGGAAAGTATAGTTTTGTTGTTTGACTTTGTTAAGAATTTGGACTCTGAACATATGCTTCTTTTTTTAAATTTTTACTTCTACCACTTCTTGATTTGTAGCCGTTGAATTTACTTAACCACTCTCTTCCTTAGATTCCTCATCTATAAAATGAAACCAATAATAATATCTATTTTATTAGAATAATTGGGGGGAATTAAGTTAATATGTATTAAGTTATGAGAAAATGCTTAGCATGCAATAAGAATTCAGTTTATCAGTTCCCATGAGTATAATCTTTGTTACGATTTTGTGTAAACTATTATTCAATTACTATATTTCAAAATAAACTAAAATATTAATAAAAATTAACTAATTGTAGGTAGTTTCTTAAGCTAATCTAATATTCAAATTTTAATGAAAAAAATGTGTTCTCTTTAAGAAAATATCTCCTCGTGTGTTGAATTTTTCAAATTTGGATTTTTACCAGACTTGCCATCTTTGAACTGAAGTTTAATTCTTAAGAAAATTGTGTTTTTTTGTTTGTTGTTTTTTGTTGTTTTTTGGGTTTTTTTTAACATCTTTATTGGAGTATAATTGCTTTACAATGGTGTGTTAGCTTCTGCTTTATAACAAAGTGAATCAGTTATACATATACATATGTCCCCATATCTCTTCCCTCTTGCATCTCCCTCCCTCCCAACCTCCCTATCCCACCCCTCTAAGTGGTCACAAAGCACCGAGCTGATCTCCTTGTAAGAAACTTGTTTTTTCTCCTTATATTCATCTACTTTTCTTTAAATTATTTTCAGCCTAAAATTTTATTTGTGTCTGGAAAAATAAGACTTTGCTCTTGGATGCCATTCTCCCTTTGCTACAAAAAAAAAAAAAGAAAAAGAAAGTTGTATGTTTACTATTGCTTTTCTTCTATCTCAGTTCTCTAACAAACAAATGAAAAGTTTGTCTAGTTTTTTTTTCAGAAATGATCCATCTCTTTTTTTGGAAAATTTTCTTTTTTTTTCTTAACCATTAATAGGTAACAATTTTTTAAAATCTCATAATGAATATTTTGTACTTATTTTGAAAGTTATTGGAGAAAATGTGGATGTTTAGTATTATTTTTCAAAAAAAAAATCCTACTTTACTTATAAGTGACATTTAATCCATAACTAAATCTTAAAAACTCTAACTCAGATGTATGAGAAGCCACTCTTTCCTCTCCATCTCCTCTCTACCACTGTTACACACGTCTGTACTGCCCTTTCATATTTCTTCCTGATTGCTTCAATAGCACTCCTTAGTTTCCTGCCCTTCACTCTTTCCTCATTTAATTTATTCTTCATACTGCAGCCAAATTATATGTTTTAAAATACAAATCAATCATACCATTACACTTATTGTTATTCCAATGAATTCTTATTACAGTATAAGGACAAACTTTTTAAATTATGAAATCAAACACACTTTTAGAAAATTGCACAAAATATAAACATATAGTAAAATTAATCATCATACCATTATACCAACTAATTATTAAAATATTAAGTAATATTAAAATAAAAATATTCATTTTAGGCTTAGCCAGGCTTAAGAAAAAGCTTAAGACAGGCACTTTGATTCAAGTAGCGTGTTTGGAAGCAGATCTTAGGACACAGGAGCAAAGGAACAGAATGAATAAGAAAGGAGAAAAAGCCAGAATGATTGCTCCTGTAAAAATCACCAGTTCCCTTCCAGAATGGTTAGTGTAGTTGTCTTTTGAAAGCACGGAGGTGGCTTTCATCCACATTATTACATGATTACTCCAGGGGAATGAAAGTTCCTACAGGTAACAGACGGCTTTTGGCTCCAAGCTTAGTGAACTCCCACGGCTTCAGAGAAAGTCTCGGGGCAGGATCTGAAATCTGCGAAGAGCACTGAAGTGAGACGCCACCAATTTTAGTTCCTGCTCACATGGAACTGTCTAGTGCATAGAAGGACAACATTACTGGTGGTCAAAGTATGTGATACTGGGCAGCCAAAAACATCATTCAGATTTTCTTGTGCCCAATTAAATCTACTCTGTAGGAAATTTTGAAACATTGCTCAGGTACAATCCCATTAATTACTCATTCAGGAGGGTTGTTGAAACAGTCTCCTCTGACGAAGCTGTGTTTACCATATCCTTTATTTACTACCTTCACCCGCTCCCTTCAGCTGATGGAGAATGCTCACCATGGGGTGGCCCAGACCCTCATCGCTGAGGGATCCGAGCCTTTGCCTATGCTGTACTTATTGTCTGTTCTTGTTGCTGCAGGTGCACATTCAAGGTTCTCACAGGACGTGAAGCAACAGATGCCACAGTGAATCCTTTGAGTTCAAAACCTATACTATTTTTTCCCTCCATTCTGTAGCAGAAACTCTATCTCCTAAAAATAATAAATACACTCTCCCCTATAGTACTTATTAGTCCACTAATAGTCTAGTGGGCTGTTGGCCTTCTGATAGGAAATCTTTGATGCTGTTAGCAGGCATGTACTTCTAAGGTCATTCAGTACACTACTCTATTTCCTATCCTCCAGCACTGGATAGCATTATATCAGCAATTAAGACCAATGGGAAAGTCTAAGGAATAATATCATCAAGATGCCTGGGCTGACATTATGTCAGAGAACAGAGAAGTCACCATGGTCCTGAATGTACACTGCAGTTCTTCCCCCACAAAAGTGAATTTTTTAAAATCTTCTTTAATGATGGAGATTGAAAAGAACATATTTTCTTCTTCAGTAGCTGCATACTAAATGCCAGAACACTTGATCTGTTTCACTAAGGATAACTCAGAGGCACAAGTTTAAGGAGTACATCTCATCCACCACAATTCATTGGATTTGTGCAGACTACACATTTGAATTAACTGTGGAAATGACAGAGTCATCTCTCCTGTTTCCTTTGTCTTTGAAGAAAGTGCTTATCTATGTAATTCAAATAGGGATGTTGTACTGTTTGTAATTTATAATCTTGGCTGGGGACAGAGAGAGGCTTCCGTTTGGGCTTTTCTACATAAGGCGAATTATATACAGATCAAAGAGCCATTGTGTGGGCTCTGCCAGCTGCTATGGATCTCATTTCAATTGAGGTTCAGGGAAACAACAAGGAGTACAACCACAGCCCTATTGGGTGCACTGTGCAATATTCTGAGGCCAGGATTTAGTCAGGTTAAGCTTAGACTCTAACCAAGGGGCCATGTGGGAATATCAGGTAAGCAAAGATATTGGATGTAACAGTCCTCAGAATGTCTGGGTATAGCTCTTTCTCCAGTGTACAGTAATTTTGGTAAATTACTTTTGTTTAAATAATTGGGTGAATATCTCCTGTGTGTATTTAAACTGGTTTTGCAGTATCCTTTCCCGATGAGACCCAGCCTCCATTTCAATGGATGGATTCTGGGTCCCAGAGTCCACAAATATGGAACTGTGAAGAAATGCCATTTCAAATTACAGAAACTGGCATAAGGCGTTTATTCCTGTTTGGCTGCTCTATCTATAATATAATTCTAATATATAGATATATACATATACATATTTATATATACAAAGAGATAATGTTGAGACATAATTCACATAACATAAAATTTACCCTTTTAATGTGTACAATGTACTTGTTTTTAGTAAATATATTTATAAAGTTGTGTAACCATCACCACTATATAATTTCAGAAAATTTTCATCAACCCCCCAGAGAAACTCTGTAACCATTAGCACTTATTCTCTTTTGCTCCCTTCCTTCCCTAATTCTATGGCAATCACTAATCTGCTTTCTGTTTCTATAGATCTGCCTATTCTGCACATCCCACATAAATAGAATCATACAATATGTAGCCTGGTTTGACTGGCTTCTTTCATGTAGCACAATGTTTTCAAGGTGCATCCAAGTTGTAGCACATATCTGTACTTCACTCCTCTTATTGCCAAATAATTTTTCTTTGTGTGGGCAGCCACCTTAGGAATTAAAATACAGTAGATCTTAGACTCATGAACATATTAGTTCAATGGGGAAAAATGTATGGCTTTTAAAAACTGGTGCAAGAAAAACTGGATATCTGTCTGAAAAAAATCCATTTTTGTCCAGATTAGAATACAGTAATTTTCACTTGAGACCGACCAAAAACAAAAGTACATGAAAAAAATGACATGTGTACATGCATATACACACATACACACACGCATATGCACACACAGAAATGTAACTTTGTCGATGGAAATAAACACACTTCTAAGTATAATTCAGTAAAATAAAAGATAATTCTTATGCAAGAAAACCAAAGATGAAAATGATGTTTTATTTGGAACAAAAGGGGTGGCTAAGATGAAAGTTGTAAGTAAAAGAGAGATTCCTGAGATAAGGAATAAAGATGTAAAGCCATTAAAATTAGACATAGTTAGGAACTTCAATATGATGGAAGAGTAAGATGTAGAGATCACCTTCCTCCCCACAAATACATCAGAAATACATCTACATGTGGAACAACTCCTACAGAACATCTACTGAACGCTGGAAGAAGACCTCAGACCTCCCAAAAGACAAGAAACTCCCCACATACCTGGGTAGTACAAAAAAAGAGGGCCAGGACCTACACCAGTGGGAGGGAGCTGTGAAGGAGGAAAGGTTTCCACACACTAGGAAACCCCTTCGCGGGCAGAGACTGCGGGTGGTGGAGGGGGGAAGCTTCAGAGCCACGGAGGAGAGCACAGCAACAGCGGTGTGGAGGGCAAAGCAGAGAGATTCCCGCACAGAGGATCATTGCCAACCAGCACTCACCAGCCCGAGAAGCTTGTCTGCTTACCCGTCAGGGCAGGTAGGGTCTGAGAGCTGAGGCTCGGGATTCAGAGGTCAGATCCCAGGGAGAGGACTGGGGCTGGATGCATGAACACAGACTGAAGGGGGTTAGTGCGCCACAGCTAACCTGGAGGGAGTCTGGGAAAAAGTCTGGACCTGCCAAAGAGGCAAGAGACCATTGTTTCGGGGTGCGCAAGGTGAGGGGATTCAGAGCACTGCCAGAATGAGCTCCAGAGATGGGCGCAAGCCACGAGTATCAGCACAGACACCAGAGTCAGGCATTAGAGCTAAGGCTGCTGCTGCAGCCACCAAGAAGCATGTGTGCAAGCACTGGTCACTATCCACACCTCCCCTCCCGGAAGCCTGTGCAGCCTGCCACTGCCAGGGTCCTGTGATCTAGGGACAATTTCCCCAGGAGAACACACGGCTTGCCTCAGGCTGCTGCAATGTCATGCTGGCCTCTGCGGCCACAGGCTCACCCAGCATTCCGTACCCCCTCCCTCCCCCCCACCCTGGCCTGAGTGAGCCAGAGCCCACTAGTCAGCTGCTCTTTTAACCCCGTCCTGTCTTAGCAAAGAACAGATGCCCTCAGGTGACCTACACACAGAGGCAGGGCCAAATCCAAAGCTGAACCACAGGAGCTGTTCGAACAAAGAAGAGAAAGGGAAATCTCTCCCAGCAGCCTCAGGGGTAGTGGATTAAATCCCCACAAAGAACTTGATGTACTTAGTATCTCTAGAATACCTGAATAGACAACGAATCATCCCAAATTGAGGAGGTGGATTTCGGAGCAATGATATAGATATATTTTTTACATTTTTCTCTTTTTGTGAATGTGTATATCTATGCTTCTCTGTGTGATTTTGTCTGTATAGCTTTGCTTTTATCATTTGTCCTAGGGTTCTGTCTGTCCGTTTTTGGTTTCTTTTTTAGTATAGTTCTTTCTTTTTTAGTATAGTTCTTAGCACTTGTTATAATTGGTAGATTTGTTTTTTGGTTTGGTTGTTCTTTCTTTCTTTTTTTTTAATTACTTTTAATTTTTTCAATAATTATTTTTTAATAACTTTATTTTATTTCATTTCATTTTATTTTATTTTATCTTTTTCTTTCTTTCTTTCTTTCTTTTCTCCCTTTTATTCTGAGCTGTGTGGACTACAGGCTCTTGGTGTTCTAGCCAGGAGTCAGGGCTGTGCCTCTGAGATCGGAGAGTCAAGTTCAGGACATTGGTCTACCAGAGACATCCTAGCTTCACGTAATATCAAATGGTGAAAATCTCCCAGAGATATCCATCTCAACGCCAAGACCCAGGTCCACTCAATGACCAGC
The DNA here is from genome assembly GCF_009873245.2 of Balaenoptera musculus. NCBI lineage: Eukaryota > Metazoa > Chordata > Mammalia > Artiodactyla > Balaenopteridae > Balaenoptera > Balaenoptera musculus. The sequence goes on along the minus strand of NC_045796.1, from coordinate 88,765,044 downwards.
AAGCTACAGTGCTGGACACCCTATGCCAAACAACTAGCAAGACAGGAACACAACCACAGCCATTAGCAGAGAGGCTGCCTAAAATCATAATAAGGTCACAGACACCCCAAAACACACCACCAGACGTGGACCTGCTTACCAGAAAGACAAGATCCAGCCTCATTCACCAGAACACAGGCACTAGTCCCCCCCACCAGGAATCCTACACAACCCACTGAACCAACCTTAGCCACTGGGGACAGACACAAAAAACAACAGGAACTACAAACCAGCAGCCTGCGAAAAGGAGACCTCTAACACAGTAAGCTAAGCAAAATTAGAAGACAGAGAAAAACACAGCAGATAAAGGAGGAAGGTAAAAACCCAGCAGACTAAACAAATGAAGAGAGAAAGAGACAGTCTACATGAAAAATGATTCAGGGTAATGATAGAAAAGATGATCCAAAATCTTGGAAATAGAATGGAGAAAATACAAGAAACCATTAACAAGGACCTAGAAGAACTAAAGAGCAGACAATGATGAACAACACAATAAATGAAATTAAAAATTTTCTAGAAGAATTCAATAGCAGAATAATTGAGGCAGAAGAACGGATAAGTGACCTAAAAGATAAATTAGGGGAAATAACTACTGCAGAGCAGAATAAAGAAAAAAGAAGGAAAAGAATTGAGGACAGTGTCAGAGACTTCTGGGAAAATATTATATGAACCAACATTCGAATTAAAGAAGTCCCAGAAGAAGAAGAGAAAAAGAAAAGGACTGAGAAAATATTCGAAGGGATTATAGTTGAAAATGTCCCTAATATGGGAAAGGAAATAGTTAATCAAGCCCAGAAGGCACAGAGAGTCTCATACAGGATAAATCCAAGGAAAAACACGTCAAAACACATATTAATCAAACTACCAAAAATTAAATGCAATGAAAAAATATTAAAAGCAGAAAGGGAAAAACAACAAATAACATACCAGGGAATCCCCATAAGGCTAACAGCTGATCTTTCAGCAGAAAATGTGCAAGCCAAGAGGGAGTAGCAGGACATACTTAAAGTGATGAAAGGGAAAAACCTACAACCAAGATTACTCTACCCAGCAAGGATCTCATTCAGATTCAACGGAGAAATAAAAACCTTTACAGACAAGCAAAAGCTAAGAGAATTCAGCACCACCAAACCAGCTTTACAACAAATGCTAAAGGAACTTCTGTAGGCAGGAAACACAGGAAAAGGAAGAGACCTAAAATAACAAACCCAAAACAATTAAGAATATAGTAATAGGAACATACATATCGATAATTACCTTAAATGTAAATAAATTAAATGCTCCAACCAAAAGGCATAGACTAGCTGAATGGATACAAAAACAAGACCCTCCTGTCTACAGGAGACCCACTTCAGCCCTAGGGACACATACAGACTGAAAGTGAGGGGATGGAAAATGATATTCCATGCAAATGGAAACCAAAAGAAAGCTGGAGTACCAATACTCATATCACACAAAAGAGACTTTAAAACAAAGACTATTACAAGAGACAAAGCAGGACACTACATAATGATCAAGGGATCGATCCAAGAAGAAGATAGAACAATTGTAAATATTTATGCACCCAACATAGGAGCACCTCAATACATAAGGCAAATACTAACAGCCATAAAAGGGGAAATCGACAGTAACACAATAATAGTAGGGGACTTTAACACCACACTTGCACCAATGGAGAGATCATCCAAAATGCAAATAAATAAGGAAACACAAGCTTTAAATGATACATTAAACAAGATGGACTTAATTGGTATTTACAGGACATTTCATCAAAAAACAACAGGATACACTCTCTTCTCAGGTACTCATGGAACATTCTCCAGAATAGATGATATCTTGGGTCACAAATCAAGCCTTGGTAAATTTAAGAAAAATTGAAATTGAATCAAGTATCTTTTCTGACCACAACGCTATGGGACTAGACATCTATTACTGGAAAAAATCTGTAAAAAATACAAACACATGGAGGCTAAACAATACACTATGTAATAACAAAGAGGTCACTGAATAAATCAAAGAGGAAATGAAAAAATACCTAGAAAATAATGACAATGAAAACATGGAAAACCAAAACCTATGGGATGCAGCAAAAGCAGTTCTAAGAGGGAAACTTATAGCAATACAACTCTACCTTAAGAAACAAGAAACATCTCAAATAAACAACTTAACCTTACACCTAAAGCAATTAGAGAAAGAAAAACAAACAAACAAACAAAAACAAAGTTAGGAGAAGGAAAGGAATCATAAATATCAAATCAGAAATAAATGAAAAAGAAATGAATGAAACAATAGCAAATATCAAAAAAACTAAGAGCTGCTTATTTGAGAAGATAAACAAAATTGATAAACCATTAGCCAGACTCATCAAGAAAAAAAAGGAGAAGACTCAAATCAATAGAATTAGAAATGAAAAAGGAGAAGTAAGAATGGACACTGCAGAAATTCAAAGGATCATGAGAGATTACTACAAGCAACTCTATGCCAATAAAATGGACAACCTGGAAGAAATGGACAGATTCTTAGAAATGCACAACCTGCCGAGACTGAACCAAGAAGAAATAGAAAATATGAACAGACCAATCACAAGCACTGAAATTGAAACTGTGATTAAAAATCTTCCAACAAACAAAAGCCCAGGACCAGATGGCTTCACAGGTGAATTCTATCAAACATTTAGAGAAGAGCTAACACCCATCCTTCTCAAACTCTTCCAAAATATTGCAGAGGGAGGAACACTCCCAAACTCATTCAACAAGTCCACCATCACCCTGATACCAAAACCAGACAAAGATGTCACAAAGAAAGAAAACTACAGGCCAATATCACTGATGAACATAGATGCAAAAATCCTCAACAAAATACTAGCAAACAGAATCCAACAGCACATTAAAAGGATCATACACCATGATCAAGTGGGGTTTATCCCAGGAATGCAAGGATTCTTCAATATATGCAAATCAATCAATGTGATACACCATATTAACAAATAGAAGGAGAAAAACCATATGATCATCTCAATAGATGCAGAGAAGGCTTTTGACGAAATTCAACACCCATTTATGATAAAAGCCCTGCAGGAATTAGGCATAGAGGGAACTTACATCAATATAATAAAGGCCATATATGACAAACCCACAGCCAACACCATCCTCAGTGGTGAAAAACTGAAACCATTTCCACTAAGATCAGGAACAAGACAAAGTTGCCCACTCTCACCACTATTATTCAACATAGTTTTGGAAGTTTTAGCCACAGCAATCAGAGAAGAAAAAGAAATTAAAGAATCCAAATCAGAAAAGAAGAAGTAAAGCTGTCAGTGTTTGCAGATGACATGATACTATACATAGAGAATCCTAAAGATGCTACCAGAAAACTACTAGAGCTATTCAATGAATGTGGTAAAGTAGCAGGATAAAATATTAATGCACAGAAATCTCTTGTATTCCTATACACTTATGATGAAAAATCTGAAAATGAAATTAAGAAAACACTCCCATTTACCATTGCAACAAAAAGAATAAAATACCTAGGAATAAACCTACCTACGGAGACAAAACACCTGTATGAAGAAAATTATAAGACACTGATGAAAGAAATTAAAGATGATACAAATAGATGGAGAGATATACCATGTTCTTGGATTGGAAGAATCAACATTGTGAAAATGACTCTACTACCCAAAGTGATCTACAGATTCAATGCAGTCCCTATCAAACAACCAACTGCATTTTTCACAGAACTAGAACACAAAATTTCACAATTTCCATGGAAACACAAAGACCCTGAATAGCCAAAGCAATCTTGAGAAAGATAAAACAGAGCTGGAAGAATCAGGATCCTTGCCTTCAGACTATACTACAAAGCTACTGTTATCAAGACAGCATGGTACTGGCACAAAAACAGAAATATTGATCAATGGAACAGGATAGAAAGCCCAGAGATAAACCCACACACATATGGAAACCTTATCTTTGATAACAGAAGCAAGAGTATACAATGGAGAAAAGATAACCTTTTCAATAAGTGCTGCTGGGAAAACTGGACAGCTACAGGTAAAAGAAAGAATTTAGAACATTCTCTAACAATATACACAAAAATAAACTCAAAATGGATTAAAGATCTAACTGTAAGGTCAGACACTATCAAACTCTGAGAAGAAAACATAGGCAGAACACTCTATGGAATAAATCACAGCAAGATTCTTTTTGACCCACCTCCTAGAGAAATGGAAATAGAAACAAAAATAAACAAATGGGACCTAATGAAACTTAAAAGCTTTTGCACAGCAAAGGAAACCATAAACAAGGTGAAAAGCAACCCTCAGAATGGGAGATAATATTTGCCAATGAAGCAACTGACAAAGGATTAATCTCCAAAATTTACAAGCAGCTCATGCAGCTCAATATCTGAAAAGCAAACAACCCAATCCAAAAATGGGCAGAAGACTTAAATAGACATTTCTCCAAAGAAGATATACAGATTGCCAACAAAAACATGAAAGAATGCTAAACATCATTAATCATTAGACAAATGGAAATTCAAACTACAATGTGATATCATCTCACACCGGTCAGAATGAACATCATCAAAAAATCTACAAACAATAAATGCTGGAGAGGGTTTGTGGAAAAAGGGAACCCTCTGGTACTGTTGGTGAGAATGTAAATTGATACAGCCACTATGGGGAACAGTATGGAGGTTCCTTAAAAAACTAAAAATAGAACTACCATACGACCCAGCAATCCCACTACTTGGCATATATACCCTGAGAAAACAATAATTCAAAAATAGTCTTGTACCAAAATGATCATTGTGGTCAGGACATGGAAGCAACCTAAGTGTCCATCGACAGATGAATGGGTAAAGAAGATGTGACACAAATATACAATGGAATATTACTCAGTCATAAAAAGAAACGAAACTGATTTAGTTGTAGTGAGGTGGATGGACGTAGAGTCTGTCACACAGAGTGAAGTAAGTCAGAAAGAGAAAAACAAATACCGTATGCTAACACATATATATGGAATCTAAAAAAACAAAACAAAAAAGTCATGAAGAACCAAGGGTCAAGACAGGAATAAAGATGCAGACCTACTAGAGAAAGGACTTGAGGACACGGCGTGGGTGAAAGGTAAGCTGGGACAAAGTGAGAGAGTGGTATGGACATATATACACTACGAAAGATAAAATAGATAGCTAGTGGGAAACAGCCGCGTAGCACAGGGAGATCAGCTCGGTGCTTAGTGACCACCTAGAGGTGTGGGATAGGGAGGGTGGGAAGGAGGTCGACACAAGAGGGAAGAGATATGGGGATATATGTTTATGTATAACTGATTCACTTTGTTATAAACAGAAACTAACACACCATTATAAAGCAATTATACCCCAATAAAGATGTTAAAAAAAAAATTAGACACAGTGGAGATTTGGACTGAAAATAATTGAACTGGTAACATTGAAGGAAAAGTATTCCCATTTCTAAAAATGTAAATTGTCAAGACAGAAAAATGAATGCGATATTTGAAATAATAATAGTAAATGAAAAGTGAAAAGCTATACTTTGCAGAAAAGTTTTAGTTGGAAAATTGTACCATATCGTGCAAATTTTAAGAGGGAAAACTTTATTAATTTAGTAAATGTATACTTGCATGTATGTGTTGCATATAAAGAGAAACATTCTCAAAAAAGTCCTCTTAAATATTTCAAAATATTTGAAATATTTCCTCATCATATTTAAATGTTTAAATATTTCCTCATAATCAAATATTAAAATATGAGAAATATGACTCACACGTGTAAATATTAGTGATAAACAAAGTTGGCTTCAAAGTTCAGAAAATAACAGAAGAAGGACTTAAATAATTATTTTGTGTTAATTTTGAGGCACCAAATACTTTATGTTCACGTCTTAATGGATATTACCAGTAGAGTTTTAAAGGTTACGCATTATTTTGTCTCATTATTCTGTCATATACTTAGAAAGTTGTCCTGTGTTTCCTACTATGACTTTGGCTTTATTATTTCCTCTTTCATGCCTGTTAATAATTTGTATTGTCTTAATACCTGTTATACCTGATGTTAATATATCAGGTTCTTATGTTTATTTTGTACACACCATATCCTATTCATCTTTTTATTTTCCCCTTTGCTGTATCCTTATGTTTGAGACGTTTTTCATGTAAATTTCATGTAAGTGTTTAATAATGGAAAAATTATTTATTGCAAGAATTTCCTTTCATTACAGCATCTCAAAATATTCTGTAATTTCAGTTTTTATTTTCTTTTTGATAAAAAAATTAGAAGAATGGAATGGTAAAGTTAAATCACAAATAAATTAGTTAGAAAACATAAAGATATTAATTAGTTACCTCTCTTCTCCACTCCCTTACTTCTGGCAACTACTGATCTTTTTATCTTCTCCATAGTTTTTCCTTTTCTGGATGTCCTATAGTTGGAACCATATAGTGTGTGGCCTTTTCAGACTGGCTTCTTTCATTTAGTAATATGCACTTAAGTTTGCTTTATGTCTTTTCATGGCTAGATAGATCACTTCTTTTTAGTGCTGAATCTGACTCCATTGTTTGGATGTACCATAATTTATTTACCCATTTATCTACTCTACTGAAGGTATCTTGGGTGCTTCCAACTCAAGGCAATCAGGAATAAAGCTGCTATAAATATCAGTGTGTAGGTTTTTGTGTGGACATAAATTTCCAGTCCTTTGAGTAAATACCGAGTAGTGTGATTGCTAGATCAAAGGGTAAGAGTATGTTTAGTTTTGTAAGGAACCACCAAATTGTCTTCCAAAGTGACTGTACCATTTTGCATTCTTACCAGTAATGAATAAGAGCTCCTGTTACTCCACATCCTCCAGAGCATTTGGCGTTGTTACTGTTCTAGATTTTGTCCTTTCTGAAAGGCGTGTAGTAGTAACTTCTTTTTTTTTTTTTTTTTTTTTAATGAGCACTTTCCTGGTGACATAGGGTGTGGAATATGTTTTTTTTTTCTTTTAAAGTATAGAACTTTGTACAATTGACCCCTTATAGATACACACTGTTATTTATTATTATTTTTTTTAATTATTTATTATTTTTGGCTGTGTTGGGTCTTCGCTTTCGTGCAAGGGCTTTCTCCAGTTGCGGCGAGCGGAGGCCACTCTTCATCGCGGTGCGCGGGCCTCTCACTGTCGCGGCCTCTCCCGTTGCGGAGCACAGGCTCCAGACATGCAGGCTCAGCAGTTGGGGCTCACGGGCCTAGATGCTCCACAGCACGTGGGATCTTCCCGGACCAGGGCACGAACCCGTGTCCCCCGCATCGGCAGGCAGATTCCTAAACACTGCGCCACCAGGGAAGCCCGGAATATGTTTTTATATCCTTTTTTGTCACCTGTATATCTTCTCTAATGAGGTGTCTGTTAAGGTCTTTGGTCCATTTTTTAATCAGGTTATTTGTTTTCTTATTGTTGAGTTTTAAGTGTTCTTTGTATATTTTGGATAACAGTCTTTTATCAGATATGTCTTTGGCAAATATTTTCTCCCAGTCTATGGTTTTGTCTTCTCATTCTCTTGACAGTGTCTGTCACAGAGCAGAAATTTTCAATTTTAATTAATTCCAGCTTGTCAATTTTTTCTTTCATTGATCATGTCTTTGTTGTTGTATCTAAGAAGTCATCCCTATAACCAAGGTCATCTAGGTTTTCTTCTCTGTTATATTTTAGGATTTATATAATTTAACTTTTTACATTTAGGTATATGATCCATTTTGAGTTAATTTTTGTGAAGGGTATAAGGTCTGTGTCTGAAGTTATTTTATTTTATTTTTCGCACTTTGATGTATAGTTGTTCCAGCACTATTTATTGAAGGGACTATCTTTACTTCATTGTATTACCTTTGCTCCCTTGCTAAAAAAAAAAAGTCAAGTGACTATACTGATGGCGGTAAATGTTTTATTTTTGTGCTTAATGCTCTGGTATATGAACTTTATATTTTCTGACCTTAGGATTGTGACCCCTTCTGAAACACAACTATGCATGAATCTCTTATGTTTCTGTAGTCTTGCAGTCAGAGTCTCTACTCAGCTACATATTTTCTTGACTATCTTTTCAAGGATGTTGAGCTTTAAGTCCTAAATTTAAGGGCCATTTTTATTTGCTGCATTGACATCTGGGGAAAAGGAGGTCCTCGAATGGCTCCCTAGCCAAACAACCTCCTTTACCATCATGACCTGCCACAGGTTTGCTTGTCCCTGAGCAGCAGGCTTCATTTTCTTTCCAGCCACAGAAATATTCCAACAAGCCAATCACATCCTCTCACAAGAACCAGGGTCTACTCCATTCTCTTGATACTATAAAATCAGCCTTGCATGGCCCCTGCTTGCTCTCTCTCTTCCTGACTTCACCCTCTGTGTGCTCTGCGTGCCATGCTGTGTCCTCCCGTAGGCTGGGAGTAGATCTAATGAATTGCTGTAGAACTCACCTGCTCAGTGTTGGCCATTCCTGTACCCCTAGATCAAGAATCTCCCCTCACCAAAGGTACAATTAAAACAGTATATTCATATAGTCAGCAGCTTTGAGTGGTAGAGAATGTGTCTGTTTCTGGAGCAAAGGTCTGGTTAGATTACTGTCTAATATAATGAATATCTCTCTCTCCAAGGCAAAGGTCAGATAGCTCACCTGAAACTAACACAACATTGTAAATCAACTAAACTCCAATAAAATTTTTTAAACAGGTCTCAGCTCCCTAAACTCAGGGTTCCTCAGCCATGATACACACCTGCTGCCTGTGTTGCATCCACCAAAGTTTCTCTACCAAGCCCCTCAGTGCCTGAGAGGCTAGGAGAGTCGGTGTGAAATTAAGTTAATTTTGACTCTTGACTCATGAGTAATAGTGTCTTGTCACTGACCCCAAAGTCTCATGTCTTCAGGTAAGTATGAAACTGACAAGATAACTTGTTAACTTTCAAGTAGAGTAGAATTTCATTCTTCATAGTTCTTGAAACCTTTCACTTTGGATTTGCTGGCATACATTTGCCATGTATTGGTTTTAGCCTTTCTCAATAACTTTGTTTTTATTAATTGGTTTCCCTATGTGATTTGTTGACATTTTTGGTATTATTTTATATTTCTTCTTTCATTACTTTTCATTATATTTTTCTAGAGAGTAGATTCTAGATTATATTTTCTAGAGAGAGGAACTCTAGAGAGTTCCTTTATAATTATACTTTTCCAAATTTTAGAGTCATCTATTTCTCTTTATTTGCATTAAATGCTAACATGTTATTTTGTGTCACGTTCATTTCTTTTTATCAGTGAGATTCTTTGTTCATTCTTTCTCTCCATTTTTAAAAATTGTGTTATTTCTACTTTGTTAGAGTACAAAATGTTGACATACTATTCATTTCACTCATTTTTACTTTCGTTTCAGTCTTACCTGTGCAATTAAATATATTCAATGTTTACTATCAGACCTTCTGCAAAGGTGTCTCCAGTCATATTTTACTTGAGTGAAGCTCTTCTAGTAGGCTTTTCTGGAAGATCTGTGTGCATGATACTCCCTGAATTATCATATATTTAAATTCTTAGTACAATACCCTTGGCACTTGAAAGATAGCTTGACCTAATATAAAACTTTTGGCTCAAAATGTGTTTCCTTGAGATTTTTGTAAAATCTCATATGGTTCTATTGTTGCCTCATTTATATGCTTACTTTGATTATTCTGGAGCAATGTAGTTTATTTTTGTTTTGTTTTTTTGTTTTGTTTTGTTTTGTTTTGTTTTGCATTTCAATTTTTTCCTCTTGTTGCCTACATTCAAGTAATTTTATTAGTGTATATCTTATAATTGGTAATTGAAGTTAGGATTTATAGTTACACAATGAGCCTGTTTTATTGGTAGATTCATCTGTCTTTTGTATTTCTGAAAATGTTTATCATATTATTCCTTAAATATCATTTCTGTCCTTTTGTTTTTTTTCCTTTTCCAGTGATGTTAACTTAATGTATATTGTAATTTCTTTGTCAGTCATCTAAAACTACCACAAATTCTTGAATTCTTTATACTTTCTTAATTCTTAGATTTCCAACATTTTTTTCTTCTATCTTTTGGCTGTTTTCTTTCCTCAATACCCTGTTATATTTTAGGGGAGACTACTCTCTTTTATGCACTTCCAATCTAGTCTCATTGCTGGGATGAATTTCCACTCTTCCTCCCCAATTTCTTTCGTGAATTTAGTCAACTCTAGTTTTCATATATTCTTATGTTTTGTTCATTTCTATTCTTGATTTTGAATTTTTTATTATTCTGCAAGTGAAGTCCTGTGTTACACTACTGCTCTCTTTTCATGATTGCTTTTCTAATGAGTGTTTTGTCAGCTGAAGTGTTTTGATCTAATATTTTAAAATATAGTATCATTTTATAAATATGGCCCAATAAATTTTTTCTATTGTGAAATACCATATACTTTCCTTGATTAACTATAGTAGGTATGAGCATGTATGGTGATGAGCATTTCAAATAATAAATTAATGATTTTTAGAAAGAGAGAAATTAGTCTTTTCTGATTTTATGACTCTCTTTGGTTACTCTAAGATCCTTAGTTTTCCCATCTTTCTTCCTTTTCATTCCTTACAACATTTGCCAAAATGTGTAATCTCATCCCCAGTCCCCTTTCTCTTAGCAGTGCCTTTCTTAAAATTTCTATTCATTTCCACAGCATTTGGATTTTAACCACTAGATCTCAGACTACTTCTCAGCGTTTTTCCACTTAGGGAAGTAGAGAGTAGCTTTTATGTGTGTTCTCTTGTTGTCGGTCCCACTGCCCTCTTCTCTTTTCCATAATCTCTACCTTAGGTGCTCTGATCCAATGTGTCTTTTGGAAGGCTCTGACTGTTTTGAATGCTTCATTACATATGAACTGAAGTTAAAAGTGATTTCTATCTTCTTTTCATAGGTATGGGACATGGTAGTTTATTTACTCTCCTTTATAATATTTGTAAGATTTGTGCAGTAACTGAGATTTAGACAAAATAATTCATTATATCATTCTGTACTATTTTCTCAAAAATATATGTTAACAGAATTGATTTAATGAATATAAAGAAATACAAAGGAATACAGTACAATATAATATAAAGAAAACACTAATTATGGGAAAAAATAGGGAAAATGTTTAAAAAAGCTAAAATTGCTGTATCCATATCTATATGAACTTTTGATTTTCTATATTTCTAAACTAATGGTTAATTATTGAAAATTATTCATCACATATAGTGATGGAAAATTCTCCAAGTATTTCACAATTGTCCTAACACTGAACCTCAAAGATGAAAATAATTAATATAAAAGTTTTACAAACCAATTACATCCTCTTATGACTATAAACATCTCCTAAATTTAACACTAGGAAATGAATTCCAGAAATATTGTTTTATAATAAATCATAGAAAAATAAAGTTTAATTCAGGAATACAGGAACATGACAAAAATAAGAAAAGACATGAATATGTCAAGCAGAAATTAATAAAAACAATGCAGTATATGTTTAAAAGATGGTGGATAAAATACATCTATATCTGTATTTAAGTCTATTAATATTAAAAAACAAAAATAGAAACAAAAAACTCTGTTGTGGTCCATTCAGACTACTATAACAAAATAGCATACTCTTGGTAGCTTATAAATGACAGAAATTTACTTCTCCACACTTCTGGAGACTGGGAAGACCAAGATCATGCTGCTGGTTGATTTGATGTTTAGTGAGGCCCACTTCCTAGATGGCACCTTTTAACTGGGTCCTTACATGGTGGAAGGAGCTAAGGAGCTTTTTTATTTTGTTTGTTTGTTTAATAAAAGCACAAATTTCATGCATGAGGGCTCAACCATCACATTCTAAGCACCACTTAATTACTCTAGCTCCTAATACCTTTATCTTGGGCATTAGGATTTCAACATATGAATTTTGGGAGGACGCAAACATCCATACCATAGCAACCACTTAACAACTTGTGTATAAAATATTTTCTGAACATAAAAAAAATAATATCTATCAGGAAAAGAAACTCAGCTTCATATTAAAGAACAGATTCTTAGTTCTAAGAAAGGTTGTCCCACTCTCAAAAGTGTGTTCTGCTAGGATTGTCAAAGCATTGTTCTAATTTCCTTATCAAAATTTACATTTGCATGATTAGAATGCCAGAATATCAATTTCCAATTTTATAATAAATATTGAGGAAAATAAATACATCTGCCCTAGTGAAGATATGCCATTACTACTTTCAAGATAACTCTGATAATGTGAAATAATTCACAAAGTTTGAGCAAAGATATTAGGTTAGAATTAGACAATATTTTCTTTAAACTCAAGATCATTGCTTCTCTTTCAGGAAAATTAAGAAACCTAGACATTATCCAATAGATTCTCTCAAAGGAAAGATCATATCTTGTTTCCAAAGTAGTCCAAAGTGTGGACAATAAACGCAGGCAGTATCTATACCAGAAATCTTCCCTGATTTCTAGTCTACTCCTCTATCCATGATAGATCAAATCCCCCTTCTTGGTTCTGTTAAAGAAAAATTGCACTAGACAAGTTAAGCAGACAAGGAAGACTTGATTCAAGACTATTGCAATCAGGGAGCAAGACTGAACTCAACTCCACTGGAAAAAAAGATGGGAGAGAGTTTTAGTGCTGGAGTGAGCAGTGAAAAATTACTGGAGGAAGTGAAGGGGAAGATTGGTAATGTCATCACATCATCTGTGTTTGCTAATTGGTGCTTATGGGGTCCCACAGAGACCAGAAGACAGGGGCACTATCTTTTTTTGATGATTTCATTTCAAAGGGACAGCTCCCACTTCCTAGAGAAAGACATTCCTGTGTTGTAAAACTGGCAAGAAGCTGGAAGAAGATTTATATCTGAAAGGAGCTGAGAAAGGATTTACAATTACAAGTTTTCTAAAGTAAATGCTCTAAGGAAAAGTTCAGGAACCTATAGGCAGGAAGAAATCTCTTTAGCTGTGCCCTCTCACACTGAGGTTGGGGTGGCCTTGTGACTTGTTTTTTCCAAGAGGACATTAGCAATTATGAGATAAGATGAGGCTTGAAAATTATTTGTACATTGGGACTTTCTCTTGCTGCTTTTTGGAAATTTGATGTTAGTGGAGAAGCATGAATTAGCCTATTAGTGGAAGAGAAACCTACATGGGACCAAAACAAACTGTGCTCACTTGGGATCCCCTAGAGAAAACAGTCTGCCAAATGCCAGGTAGGTAAGTGAGGCCATTCTAGTACACTCAGTCTCAGCTGAGTCACAAGCAGGACACAAACATTTGATAGATTGGCCCACAACAAAAATAACCACTGCACTGCAGACTGAAAGAAATAATACATATTTATTGCTTTATACCACTAAGCTGTGGGGTGTTTGTTAAGCACCACAAGTTAACTGATAAATGATTTCTGGCCTCTACCATAATGCTTATACTAAGAGTCTAATTACTTTGCTGAACAAGCAAGCAAACTAATTATATAAATTTGGTAGAACAGATTATAGCTGAAACCTGAATGAGATCTGTAAGTTAAGCTGTGTAGAAAAAAACCTTATAATTCATAAAGAGCACTTAACATAGAGTCAAGGTTATGTTAAGCACCCATACAAGTATATGTTATCCTCATCTAAGTTTCTGGATTAGTATTAGATTTGATAAAATTAGGCATAATTTTAAAAATACATAAGATGTTTACCCAAACAGTATTATAAAGTTGTGTAGTACATGTCAGCCTAACCTTAAAGAAGATAAATAGGGTGAAGCATCAGCAATCATCTCCCTTAATAGACTAGGGAGAGAAACTGTTCAGTATCGCTTCAATGTACTCATAGGCAATGATTTAGTATGTATCTACTTTTGTCTAATCGGGGTGAACTCAAACAATTAAGGAACCAGAGAAACCAGGCATACCTGAGTTAAGACACTCCATCCACCTATTCACATGGACACACGTGTGTACACACACATACACTCACAAAAGATCTATTATGAATTGCTCTATAATCCACTTACTTTCATGACTAATAAACTCACTCAACCTGGAATGCATTTTCCCTTATTGTCTGTCAAATTCTCAACTTAAATTGCAACTCTTCTCCCTTTACACATTATTTTCTGAAACCTCAATCAGAGCACTCAATTTATTCCAATTTCTCTTATAGTTTATTCTTTGCAAACATTTTAGTTCCATTATACTTCACTTATCTGGTATTAACTTTATGTTCACAGCCCTTAGCACAGGGTTTTGTGCATAACAGATATCTGATGGTGACCCCCAAATTACTACCAAGTGCGGTATATAGTACATAAAACAATTTTGTTTGATTTTGACTCACTAACATATAAAATTACATATTTATCTCATCTACATAAAATTTGATATTGAAGAATAAGTAAAATAATCTAGTCAGATTTTAAGGAACTCTATCTTTTCATTTTTTCAGAATTAAGGAAAAATCCTATGCATCATTTTTATGATCATGCAAATTACAGACTAGAATTCCAACAGATGCTTCCTTTTTTTAAAATTTTATTTATTTATTTTTGGGTGTGTTGGGTCTTCATTGCTGCGTGCAGGCTTTCTCTAGTTGTGGCGAGCGGGGGCTACTCTTTGTTGCAGTGCACGTGTTCTCATTGTGGTGGCTTCTCTTGTTGTGGAGCACAGGCTAAGTGTGTGGGCTTCAGTAGTTGTGACACGTGGCTCAGTAGTTGTGGCTTGTGGGCTCTAGAGCACAGGCTCAGTAATTATGGCACACGGGCTTAGTTGCTCTGCAGCATGTGAGATCTTCCTGGACCAGGGTTCGAACCCATGTCCCCTGCATTGGCAGGTGGATTCTCAACCACTGTGCCACCAGGGAAGTCCTCAACAGATGCTTCTTGAGTATATGAATGTTAATACAGAAAAGGAAGAAAACTGTCACAGACACTGTTATCTTATTTAATATTTACAGCAGCCCTATAATAAGATGTAGGGAGAGACAGAGGCTTACTAATGGATAAAGAACTAGATTTTAGGCTGTCTCAAAACTTCACACTGATTCTGTGCTATTTTGTTCTTCTACATAAACTGAAAAATGAAATCCTACTGAGAATATTTTACAATATATTTATAAAATTCAGATTCCAGTTATCTAAAGATGTATCCAGTTACAAATCTACATATGTAAATCTGTAGAAAAAATATATGAAAATCTGTAGACCCATAGCATCAAACCTTTTTGATTTCATGTGAGGCTGTATTTCTCTTTCATTACTTATAAGTTCAACAGTAATGCCTAAAAATGATTCATTCAAAGAAGTCACCCTTATATGTTTGATATTTTAATTATTTCTTTTTTATACTATAACTTGTAAATTCAAAATTATTACTTTTTCATAGTTGTGATATTTAGACTAAAAATTATCATCCAGGTAACATTTTAGGTGGCTTTATAGCAAAGTAAAATTTATTTCAGTTATAAAATAAGAACAGGTGCTATCAAAACTTTTTATATCCTTCCATGATATGAAAGCTAGATTCCATGAATAAAACTTTAGTTTTTCTTTAAATATTCAAATGTTGGAGAATTTGTAGAATGATATTTTCAAGGTTTAAGGGGACGTGACATTTCACTAGAAAAACAGAGGTAAAACACCATCAATTACTACATGGGAAATTACAATTTAGGGAATCACTTCAGTAAGTTGACTACCTTGGAATGGCAGTTATACATTAAAATCTACTCCAAGGATGACAACAACATGATTACCACACTGAGTTTCATAACTACAGCTAAAATGCCACTCTGATGTTTAAAATTAGATTAGAAAAAAAGTTCACATATATCATTTATATTACAAAATTTGAGCTAAACTCTGGTATATTCTTTCCTTAAGCATGGGTATTATTTTCTGCTTTAATAGAGGATTTTTAAGAGTCATGTGTTTAAGCACCTAATATGAATTCAAATTACTAAACATGGTTCTTCTAAACTACTCCTTAGATTGCAAGGATCTTGTGTTTTAAGTTTGACTACATGACCCACCACTACAAAAGGACACTATTGATTAATCAGTTTATAACCTGAAAATAGCCATATAACTTTGCAACTATTGTTCCTGGGAAATTTTCTTTGAGAATTTTCCTTTTGTTAAATAAGGGAATTTAAAAGAGAATGTTAAATAATTCCAGGAGAACTTTAGAAAAAATAAGGAAACAACCAATCAAGCAAACTAAGTAAAATCCTACAACAGAATCATCTGGATTTACAGTTCATAGAAATATGCAACCAAGTAGCAGTTTAGTTGGAGGGGGTAGCTTAGCCTCTATTACACCACCTTTGTGTCTTTGCTAAGTTTCAATCTGATCTAGTTATGGTGATACTGAACACCCCTCATTTTTCTTTACTGGTTCCCACTTTTAAGCAGCTTATGCCCCCTTTTGCAGACCACTCACAGCCCTCCACTTCTCAAGGCATGTATTTAAGGAGTTAGGGTCTTGTGGCAATGAAAATTTGTTCAACTGCGCTCGTTGGTCCAAATATTGGTGCTTTATTGCACAAGCAAGAGTAGCCATGTGCTGAAGCCCACAAGGTTTCCTTCAATATACTATTTCACATCTAGGTCATTTTTAACTTTAAACATTTGAGGAACATAAATCTCTTTACACAGAGGTCTTTCTGTTGACAAGTCTATATTCTCAGCCATAGTGCATTAGTCCGTCAGGAGTTTCTCCTAATAGAGTTGAAATCACATCTCTCGAAAACATTTTGAGTTTGCATTATATGGGGACTATTTACTTTTTGTTTGTTTGTTTGTTTGTCAGTCTGTGTTCTGTAATGAAAAATAGGTGAGGCATATACAACTTCATTCCTTTCTATTTCTTTCTCCTAGAAACTGATTGGGCTCTATGCTTTAGGATATGCACACATAATCAAAGCGCATTCTCAACAGTCACAAAGGGTGACAACCACCCTTAAAATGCCATTATTAAATGACTAAATATAATTCTGAGCTTCCTGACTTGGAATTTCAATTCCAGAAGAGTCCACAGTAAATTTGCAAGCCTGAAATTTAAAAAAATAAATAAATAAAAAGTAAAAACTTAGTACCTCTTCCCTATTACAAAAATGATTGCAGGTAGCTTAAACCATAAAAAGATTCATTTAAGATCAAATAAACTTAAACATAAGCTAAAGTAGTGAGAAATAAAAATATGCAAGAAAGAAAGATATATCCACCAAAATTAGGCTAATACAAATACATGCTTTCAAGCATTTTATATTTGGGCACAGTTTTTTTCATTATGTTTTCTGTTAGCCATGTGAGGAGGGAAATAAATTTATAGATTTCATAAGTTTCATAAGACAACAAAACAGATGATCAAGAGAATAATTATTCCCAAGATCCAGATGAGGGCAATGTTTCATTCAAAGGCCCTCAACCTGAAGACACCATACAATGTAATAAATGCATTTCCTCAAAGTAACCCATCTAGGAAATACAGCAAGGGGGTTTCCTGTGATAATACATATGGTTTGTCCTGCAATATCTGGAGTGAGTGAACAATCTAATAATTAGAACCATACTTGCTGATTAGAGTGAATGAATTCTTTTCTATACGGCTCAAGAGTTTAGTTTTTTAAGTTGTTCAGGGTTAAGTATCTGTTAGAACAGTGTTTCTCACTTTTCTTTTTCATTATTACCCCTTTAAGGAGAGAATTGCACATTTTCCTAATATTTTCCTAATCCACCGCTCCATAAATTTTTAACACAGGTATACTATCTATCTCTTTATGTACTATATGTGTGTTTCTGATTTATGCATATAATAGCAAGTTTTTTCACCTCTCCTCCTCTAGAACAAATCAGTGTTCAACACTTTTGCGGACAATATCACCTTTACTGAGAAATCATATATTAGAGAAATAGACTTTTCTCTTGCCAATATTAATGACTCCTATTACTGTAATTTTCAGGCTTTACTAGTGCCATCTCCAGAACTATATACTCAAAGGGCAAGAGAGGAAGGAGGTAAAAGGTACTCCTTTTCCCATATCTAAGACAACTTTCCAAAACACAGTTTGGTAAAGACCATCCAACAGCAGACCACTAAAGCAGCTGTTGTTCACATATACATTTCTCTGATTTAGTCCAGAGGAGATTTTAGAATATGTAAAGAAACTTATTTTTCTTCTCAGCTGGCTTTTGGAATGTATCAGCAGTAGTAAGTTCAATATTGTGCTAACAAATTATTGCTGTGCAGCTAGATAGTCTTCATTACAGTAAAATGCAGAGATTTCATGCACTGTAATGAAAGGCTAGGCAGAGCCTTTTTTCTTTTTTTTTTCTTTTTTGCATGAAACTTGAGAGTGTAACAATGGATCCATGGAAGGAACTCAGGGCCCCTGGCCAAACTTTCTCACATCTTGAATTGTGAAACATCTAAAAGTGAAAGTCCTACTGAAGTCAATTATTTCTTGCACAATGAATGTATCCTTTAAATGAAACGGCAACAGCAGGACAGTCCATTTTATACTCTCCAATATCCCATACAGATGTTTCTTTGAAATAAAGGACAAACACACATACATACCCCATGTACAGACTTTGTATTTCTGGGCATTTTCTCTTTTACTACTTAATTTTATATATTAAATTTAAAGAGACAAAGCAAACCAATTTTTTTCAAAATTAATTTTGTGTCTTAGACTTCCACTTCTGAGGATTTTATATTTTACTATGGGATAAAAATCTAACCCTGATAAAGTCAGCCTCGGGTTTACTAACTGTTCTTGATGATGAGCATGAGGTAGATGGGCATTCTGTTCATATAAGTTCTCCCCTAAGTTTTGAACATATTAAGTGGCCCAGGAACTGAATTCACAGGAGAAATTGGAAGGAAGCAAACTGATAAGCACCAAAAAAATTAGTACTTCTCTGTGTCGTTGTGTTTTGTACAATGGTGTAGGGAAAAAGAAAGTTAGAGGAAGAAAAAATTTCAACAAGATTTAGAGATGGAGAAAGGTATGTGATTTGGTCTACAAAAGTCTCTGGCAGCTCAGTGGCCAAAATAAGTTTGGAGCTGTTATGAAATTTTAAGCTGTTTGGATTGGTTTAATGTAAGTTATCTCTATTTCTCCAATTTAGTAAAGCTTGCCAGACTTTCAAAATTATTCAGTGGCCTGAGTTTCAAAACCCATGAGATGATTCATAAACTGAAATAATTTAATCAAAATGAAAACTAAAAATCAGAGATAAGCAATGTATATTTAGTTTTTCCAATACTTTCAAGCCTTGGACTAGAAGTTTGTTACCTGCAATAGCATATCCTAAATAGTAAGGTGAGACATAGGTTAGCATATGTACTGAATATATGTAAAGTGCCATATATCTTACAAAATCCATCAAGAGTTTTATTGGTGCTGTCTCAAAATTATGTCAGTTATATTCACATTTCTTTATCTAACCCTTTATTCCACCATCCACTCTCACTGAATGGTTACTGTAACCACCTTCCAGCTTATAATTATTTTTCTAAAATTGAAAACAGATCATATCAACCACTTCCAGAAAATCATCTGATAGCTTTCCACTGAATTTAGAATAAAATCTGAAGCACAATGGCCCTGCATATTAGGATGTTTGCCTACCTCTCCAACCATGTACATGCAGTTGTTTTCAGGGCTCTAACTATGTTGCTGTTCAATCCTACCAAGCTCCTTTCTGCTCCATCACCTTTGTTCTTTTCTCTTGAAAGAAGGGGCTTCCTCAGGAACATACTAGTCAGTTGTCTGTCTTCTCTTAGCTTCCTGCCCAGATCTACTCTAAAGCATTTGCTGCTCATCAGTTACTCTCTCTAAATAACACTTTTAATTTTTTCTCATGCTGTATGTTTTATGTTTCCGTATGTGTGTTTAGCATGTCTCTACCTTCAGAGGTGCACAAATTTTCACTGTCCCACTCATCATCCTATTCTATGACATAAGGAATTTCTTGGCAGCTATAGATTATTAATAAATAAAAGTAATTAACCAATTAATAAGAAAAGGTAGTCTCTTGATAATATAGATTCTGTGCAAGAATATTTTTGTTCTGGTCTTCTTGTATCAAACCAAGTTATAATTTTTGGAGCGAATACATCTAAATGTAAGTATATAACAGTGTTTCTTTATGGAGACCTGTTCTGATTTTTTAAAAAAGCAAATATACCTGATGATCTCTAGAATTTATAAGACAACTGGATGTAAAATCAAGAGTCAAAGAAATTTGATTTTTCCCATAGCTCTAACCCTAACAAAACAATATCATTTTTCATCTTAGACTTTCATTTTTTTTCCTGGAAGTAAGGATATGATTTTATGAGTTATTTCTCAAACTTGTTTTTAAGCATTCAAGTTTGTTTTCCTCCCAAATCATATCTGTGAGCATCTTCAAAACACAGGATTGGATTCTCTTATGTTGAAGCAGTAGTGAGGAAAAAGTCTGCTCTGCTTGTTTCATCCTTCAAACTTGACAAACCCAGAGACACACAGATTAAAATGACTGGATTTGAACATCAGAAGGAGCCTTCCTACATTACTATTTTTCCATTTAAGTTCTGATTTAAATAAATTTTGCCAAAAAGCAGAGAGGTGCTTAGATGAATTTTACAAATCCAAAGAGCTCCTTTTTAACATATGCATAGAATTATTTGTGTTGTGTTAGTTAAATTGTGAAAGTTGGAAATACTGATATGGATCTTACCTTACAAAAGTAGAAACTCAGTCAATTACTGTGTTTAGTGTATCAGGCAAAATACGAAAAGAAGTTTGAGACAAGTTACTAATCTCTCCACTTGTCACATGATGGTCAGAAAGCTCACCGATGTGTTTGGCTAATATAAATGTCTCCCAGTAAATGTGTCACATAGTTTTCAAGTACCAGTAGGTCTGACTCCTTCAGCAAATCTAAGATAAAGCATAACTTGTTAACAAGCCATCAGTGTAATCTCACTCTATCAGCACATAATCCATGATTAAGTATATGATGAGCTTGAAGAAAACATTTAAAAAAAAAAATCTCTATATAGGAAGCAACTTGTCTCAACTTATAGCTATATCTCAAAGTCTAAGAAATATTTTGTTCCTATTACTTGATAAATAGGGAGGAAAAAAAGAGAATAAGACAATCCTTTTATAGGATTAAAATACAAACTAAGAAAATAATATTTAAATATTTTAGATTCATGGGAAGTTAGATGAAAGTGTAAAGTATACTTGCACTTTTAAGTTTGACATAGTTTGTTTTTCAAGAACTGAAAAAAAAAGGGATATTATCACTCCTTAATGTTGTTTTTGTGTGTGCCTGCATTCACTAATAAATGTAAAACTCGATTAAATATACTTTCCTGCCACTGCATTGTCTCTGTTTCTTCTAGGCCCCCTATTTTCTTCTTTCTTTCTTTCTTTCTTTCTTTCTTTCTTTCTTTCTTTCTTTCTTTCTTTCTTTCTTTCTTTCTTTCTTTCTTTCTTTCTTTCTTTCTTTTCATCTTGCATACCCCTGATACAATTATCAAAACTAAGAATTAATATTGATATACTATTAGCTACATTATAGATTATATTTTGCTATTTACAGTTTTTCTGTTAATATCTTTTTTCTTTTTTATTCCAGGATCCATTGCAAGTTACCACATTGAATTTAGTTATTATGTCTCTTTAGACTCCTTCAATCTATGACAATTTCTCAGTCTTTCGTTGTATTATATAACCCTCACACTTTGGAACAGTACCAGTCAAATGTTTGACAAAGTGTCTCCACAATGTGAGCTTAGCTGATATTTCCTCCTGATTAGATAATACATTTGGCCAGGAAAAAAAAAAAAAAAAAAGTGGGAACTTCCCCGGCAGCCCAGTGGTTAAGACTTTGCATCCCCAATACAGGGGGCACAGGTTCGATCCCTGATCGAGGAACTAAAATCTCACATGCCACACAGCGTGGCCAAAAAAAAAAGAAAAAAAGTGATAAGCCCTTCTTAGTGCATAACATCGGGGGTACATGAGGTAAATATGTCTTATTACCGAACTACTAATATATCTTACTGAGTATGATGCTAACATTGATCTCTTTGTTGAAATGGTCTCAGCCTGGTACAGACTTGTTTGATGTGAAATTATTAAATATATCTATTATTTTATATGACTTTCTAAATAATGAAAATTTTAGTATGTTACTAATAAAGTACTTTATTGTCGATTCTTAATACCTTAATTAAACTGAGTTGTCCACCTAGACTGTCAAGGCCTTTCATGATTTTGAAAACATGGAGTTTTGGTGGTTACATTTTCTGAAATTGAGTTTGTTGAACAAACGTTCACACTCTAATTCACTTAACACATAAATAAAATTTAACTAAATTACCATTAACATAACACTTAGACCATAATAATACACTGATTCTAAAATAATACTAGATAATGGACTCACATGGAATCGTTTTTTATCTCATATAATTCATCATCACTATGGACTGCATTCTTTGTTTTTTGACCTATCGTGAAAGTATTTAGAATCCAAATTTTAACATAGCTTACTTTATGTTCAGTGCCACATAACATATAAAAAAAGAAAAAAACATAACAATGGAAACTGTTTTAGATTTTAAATCAGTAAATATTGGAAGAAATTACACGTAATTTCAAATATCCTTGTTTTTTTGTTGTTGTTTGGGGGGGTTACTTATTTATTTATTTACTTACTTATTTTGATTATCTGAAATAAGTAAAATGCCTTCCACAGATAAAAATATAATTATTTTTGACAATGAAATATATCATTGAAGAGACAAAAAACTTAAATCCACTAACAGCTGAAAAAGTGAGTTTATCTGAAAACATAAAGTGGACATTGGGACTATCAGGAAACAGGACTGAGTTGCATGTTTGCTCTTTTCATGGAAGAGGAAAACATGATACTTTTAATAAACTGGAAATAAAGACTATGTTATTTAACAACATGGGTAATGTTATGAGAAACCTGAAGTTACAAAAAATCCTCACTGACTACCACACAGGGAATAATCAGAACTGGAGTCCACAAACAGGTATAATGCACATCAGCCTAGGTTCTCTTTCACTACATCTGAGGATGACTTCACTCCTGCCTGTTCAGAGATATGGAAATACTACAGTATTGATTTGAATACATTAAAAGTATTCTAGGTGAATTATGAGCCCCCTATTCCACATATTCATGGTCAGAAATGTGAAGGTTATGGAGTTTGTGATGAGTGAATTTATTCCATTCATTCCAAATAATAAATTTTTTGCTTTTTGGAAGAAGTCTAAATCCTATACAACATCTACATCCTCTAACAAATTCCAACCATTCTACTAAGAACTGTACATATTTTGGTATATGGGTGGGAAGTATAGAGTTAGAAAAAATGATATAAGTGAAGAGAAAAAAAGAAGAGATATGATGAATGTTAGAAATTCTCCAAAGGAGATTGAAATGCTATTTTTTCCATCTTTATAGCAAAAAACAGTATTAAAACTATTATTAAAATACAGGTACTCTGAATTAATTCTCAAGTCAATTCACCCATTTTACTCCCTTTAATGATGTATTTAGGTATTAATTACTTGTTTAATTATCTCTCTCATTCTTAGTTACTCAATAATGAGCTATGAAATTCCTGATTTTTAGTGGGCAAGAAGTAGCCCCACATCTCCAGGCCATGAAGGCTGCTGTGCAGGGATCTGGTCACACACATCAGTGGACCAGCAATAGCCCTGTGACCCCTGGGAGACACAGTTGACCATGCAGGAATCTTACCCTGCAAACCAGCAGGCCAGCAGCCAGTGCATGAGACAGGGCCTCTCAGCCAATTGACCTAAGGGCCAACTCTGCTTACCAACAGCACACGTAGCAGCCAGCCCCACCACAATGAAGGGGATCACACAGCCCACATAGGGGATAACCCTAGAGTATAGAGCTCTTGTGAGCACAGGAGAGCATGCTGCTGGGCCCCATAAAATAACACCTACATAAGACCACTTCTTCAAGATTGGGAAATGTAACCAACCTATCAATTACATAGAAATAAACACAGAGAATTAGACAAAATGAGTAAATAAAGGAATATGTTTCAAACAAAGCAAAAAGACCAAAACTTAGATAAAAAGAACTATATGAAATGGGGAAAAGCATTCTACCCAATAAAGAGTTTGAATTAATGATCATAAAGATGCTCACTGAACTCAGGAGAAGAATAGATAAACAGAGTAAGAATTTCAACAAATAGCTAGAAAATTTAAAGAACTAAACATAGCTGAAGTATACAATAACTAAAATAAAAAATGCACTAGAAGGAATCAACAGTATATTAGACAATACAGAGGAACAGATCCATAATCTGGAAGACAGAGTAGTGGAAATCACCCAATCTGAATAGAAAAAAGAAAAATGAATTTTAAAAAATTAGGATAGTTTAAGAGACCTCTTAGACAACAACAAGCATAGTAACATTCACATTATAGGGATTCTAGAAAAACAAGAGAAAGAGAAAATGGTAGGGAACTTATTTGAAGAAGTTGCCACTTCATGCTTCAAATACAGAGGACTGTATTTCTTCTGCCTAAAGGGAATATTTGCACCACTTGAAAAAAGCTTGCAAAGTTCTCTTGATTTTTATCTAGATTAAAAAAACAAAAGAAACAAACAAACAAAAAAACCTCAAAACTTCTGTGGTTAAGAATTTGAGAGTTGAGAGAGTGGGGAGAAAAGAGTAAGAACTGAAAACTTTCCTAAGAGGAAAAGAAACAGATATCCAGGTCCAAATGAACCTAAAAAGGTCCACAGGAAGACACATGGTAATTAAAAAGGCAAAAATTAAAGATAAAGAATCTTAAAAGCAACAAGAGAAAAGCAAGAGAAGTCCCATAAGGTTATCAGCTGACTTTTCATCAGAAATTTTCCAGGCCAGAAGAGTGCGGCACAATATATTCAAAGTGTTACAAGGTAAAAAGCCCTACAACCAAGAATACTCTACCTGATAAAAGTTATCATTCAGAATTGAAGGAGAGGTAAAGACTTTCCCATAAAAACAAAAGGTAAATGAGTTCATCACCACTAAACTGGTTTTACAAGTAATGTTAAAGTGACTTCTCTAAGCAACAAAGAAAAGGACAAAACTGGAAATATGAACATTATGAAAGGAAAATATTATTGGTAAAGGCAGATATATAGGAATAGTAGTGGATGAACCATTTATAAAGCTAGTAGGAAGATTAAAAGATAGAAATAGTAAAGTCATCTATACCCACCAAATGTAATTAAGGTATACATAAAACAAAATGATATTAAAATTTAATCAATATCATATTATTAGGAATACTAGCATCAATATTGAGTATACTTTGTCATAGCAAGAGTAAATTACAAACTTGGGTTCATTGCAGGGTAAGTCAGGACCCATGAATTAAAGGTATAGTAGTTTGATTGGAATAAAGTTTGGCAAAAAAAGAGTGGATATATTCTTGGGAATACTCCTTGGAGCTAACATATAAAAAGCCTCAGAGATATCAAAAGCTAAAGTGTAAGTATTTTTCAGAATCTTAGTAAACTAGTGAATGTTTTCAATCAATGAAATAATATAATAAAAGGGATATTTTACAAAGTTTGAAATATATTAATCTTGTTTGTAAAATAGATGTTGGATTGTCCTGATGGAGATGAGACAATTGCATTCCAGAAAAAATAGTTGAAGTGCTAATGAAAAGAAAACATTCCAATGGAACTAAAAATAAAAGAGAGAAAATAAAATGAAAGATAAATAATAGAATACAGTAATAGGACTTTCAGTCCAAGTTAATACAAAAATATATTTAGTTATGAAAAAAAGACTACACATCTCAATGAACTGGAAGATAATGTATCAATATTTAATTTTCATAATAATTTTAATTTTTAAAAAAGTGAATATTTCTCTCAACTATTATATTTTCTTTATATAGATTTATCTTATAGATATTTCTTTATTTTACACAGATATTTCTTTCATCTAATTAAATTAAAGGATTATTCAACATTAAAAAATCAATACGTTCTATCACATCAGCAGTTAAAAAAAGAACATTGCATCATCATATCAATAGACGCAAAAAAACATTTGAATAAAGTCCAACACTCATTCATGATAAAAAATCTCAGTAAAGTAGTATAGAGAGGAACATCCTCAAACTGATAAATAATATCTACAAAAAGTCCTACTGCTAACATCATAATTAATGGTGAGAAACTCAAAATTTTCCAACTAATATCAGGTAAGGCAAGGATGTCCCCTCTCACCACTTCTTTTCAATATTGTACTAGAAGAACTAACTGAATAAATAAGATAAGAAAGGGGGAAAAAATGTTTACAGATTGAGAAGGCAGAAATAAAATGGTCTTTGTTCAGAGATGAAATAATTGTCCATATAGAAAATCCAAAAGAATAGACAAATTCCTGGAACTAATAAGCAGTTATAACAAGGTTCCAGGATGCAAGGTTAATATACAAAAGCCAATCACTTTCTTACATACCAACAATGAACAAGTGGAACTTGATATTAAAACACTATACCATTTACATTAGCACCTCCCCAAAATGAAATACTTAGGTATAAATTTAACAAAATATGTACAGGATCTATGTGGGTAAAACTACAAAACACTGAAGGATGACATTGAAGAAGAACTAAATAAATGGAGAGATATTCGATGTTCATGGACAAGAAGACTCAACATTGTCAAGATATCAGTTCTCCTCAAATTAAGCTATAGATTCAAAGAAATTCCAATAAAAATCCCTGCAAATTATTTCATGGATTTCAATAAACTGACTCTAAAGTTTATATGGAGAGCCCAAAGACCCAGAATAGCCAACACAATATTGAAGGAGAAGAACAAATTTGGAGGACTGACACTATGCAACTTCAAGACTTACTATAAAAATATGGTAACCAAGACAGCGTGCTATTGATAAAGAAGTCAATGGAGCAGAATAGAGAGCCCAGAAATAGACCTCCATAAATATAGTTAATTGATCTTTGACAGAAGAGCAAAGACAATACATGAAGCAAATATAGTCTTTTCAAATTGGTGCTGGAAAATCTGGGCATCCACATACAAAAAAATTACACACTTCACAGAAAATTACTCAAAACGGACTATAGGCCCAAATGTAAAACACAAAGCTGTAAAATTCCTAGAATATAACATAAGAGAAAACCTAGATGACCTTGGGTTTGGACATTATTTTTCAGTTATAACACCAAAGGAATGATCCAAGAGACAAATAATGGATAAATTGGACTTAATTAAATTTTAAAACTTTGACTCTATGAAAGAGAATATGAAGAGAATGAGAATACAAGCCACAGACTTGGTGAAAATATTTGCAGAAGAAATCTGATAAAAGACTCCTATCCAAAATATACAAAGAACTCTTAAAATTTGGCAATAAGAGAAGAAACGAACAAATAAAAACATTAAAAATGTGCCAGAGACCTTAATAGACATCTCATCAAAGAATATATATATGTGGCAAATAAGCACATGAAAAGATGTTCCACATTCTATGTCATCAGAAAAATGAAAATTTAAAAAAATGAAATACCACTACACACCTATTGGAATGGCCAAAATCTGGAACACTGACAACACCAAATGCTGTTGAGCGTGTGGGGCAACAGGAACCTATAGATTCAAAGCAATCTATACACTATCGGTGGGAATACAAAATGACACAGCCTCTTCAGAAGACAATTTTGTTGTTTCTTACAGAACTAAATGCACTTCTTACTACATGATCCAGCAATCATGTTCCTTGATATTTACCCAAGGGAGTTAAAAACTTATATCCACAAACAAACCTGCACTCGGATGTTTACAGCAGTTTTATTCATATTTGCCCAAATTTGGAAGCAACCAAGATGTCCTTAAATAGGTGAATAAATAAAAAGTGTGATTCATGTAGACAGTTGATGATTATTTAGTGCAAAACAGAAATGAGCTATCAAGCCATAAAAGGACATAGAGGAATCAAATGCATATTACTAAGCAAAAGAAGCCAATATGAAAAAGCTATATACTGTATGGTTTGAACCATATGACCTTCTGGAAAAGGCAGAACTATGGAAGCAGTTAAAAGATTTGCGGTTGCCTGAGGTGGTCACGAGGAGATGAATAGGCAGAGCACAGAGGATTTTTAGGGCAGTGAAAATATACTGTATGATATTATAATGATGGATATCTCAGTATGCGTTTGTCCAGACTCATAGAATGTACAACAGCAAGAGTGAACCCTAAGATAAACTATGTACTTTGGGTGATTACGGTGGGTCAATGTAGGTTTAACTTCAGTAAAAATTATACCAATCTGGTGAGTGATGTTGTTAATGGGGGAGAGTATACTTCTGTGGGGGCAGTGGGTATGTGGGAAATCTGTTTGTTCCTCTCAATTTTATTAAAAACCTACAAATGCTCTTAAAAAACAAAGCATTTTAAAAAATCTGTTGATATCTTTAAGTGATTAAATGATGAGGATGAAAAAAAATTGTAAATAGTATTTATTTATATAACAGCAAATCTCTAAACATAAAGAAAATATTTCTGAAAAACATGAAAAATCTATGCTTGCAATAACTCTACGTTAGACTCTTTTATTTGAAGTTTTTATAAATATGCTGATCCAACACATCATTTATAAATGATGAGGAGCAATCGTGAGTGAGCTGAGGTGAATGGGAGAACCAGGACCTGAGCCCCATTCCCTGAACATGCCTATTCTTTACACTGAAGTGACGCAATTTTAATAGAAATTTGAGTCAGTTTTACTTCCAAATTTCTGTGGATTAAATGAAGAAGAAAAAGCAAGAAGAGGATATAAACTTGTTAGAATTGCAGCTGCTCTTATCTCCCTAGTTAATCCATCATTAATAGCATAGAAACTGACTTTTTAAAAATAAAAAAGTATATCTCACAGGCTTTCAGAACTGCTCTGGAGCAGTAATTGCTGTGTACCTTCTATTCTCCCTGTTTTGAATTGGAGTATTTATTGTGGTTATGCTTTCCCTGTGGAGGTAAGATTACTTGTATTTTTACTTCAAAGATCTACGAATAAAGAAAATCTGCATTTTAGGAGGTTTTCCTCAGCCTGATATTACACCAGCATCCTGGACTTTGAGCATAAATTCCTGAGCCTTTCAGGGTCCTCAGCATGGCTGAGAGTATTTTGCAGGTGGAAGTAATATTAATTGTGGCAGACTGAGGACTACTGTAGATTGTTTGTGCAAATGACCACACTTTTCCTCTCTCCATATATATATATATATTTCAACATGATTTTGTAGCTCCTTGCATCATCAAAAGATGATGATCTGGGTGGCCCTCTGATTCACTTTGATCAGTAGAATTACATGGACTTGACCTTGAGCCAATTCCACACCAAAGCCTCAAAAACCTTGACTTCTTCCACTCTGTCCTTTGAAAACCTGCCTAAATGACACTCATAAAAGCTCAGGCTGACCTGGTCGATGAAATATACATAGCTCAGTAACTTTCTTTATCCCAGATATTAGCCAGGGTATCTGAAGAAGTAGAAAACTACTTTTTTGCTGCTGACTGTGGACTATGAGGCGGGGCATAGCTGAGAACAGAAGACCCTAGCTGGCCCTTGCCTGAATTTCAGACCCACAGAAACATAGCCTAACAAAATGGGCATTTTTTTTTTAAATGGGCATTTTAAGTCACTAAAGTTTGAGACGATTTTATTTGTGGCAATATTAACTTACGCTGACCATGACCAATGGGCTGAAATAGCTCCAAATTGGGTGCACTCTAAGGGAAGGACTCAGGGGTAAATGGGGAAACTCACCATGAGAGTGAAGAATGATTTTGCTGGTTACACAAGTATAATATCTGAGTCAATAAAATTATTTTAAGGAAAGTGAATACATTCTCAAAATGTGACTGGGATAGGCATACCTTCACTTCTGGCTATCCTGGCATTGTTGAGCATGCTACAGGAAATGTGGATAAAGAGCTGAGTAAGAAAATATGGCATGACTTACAATATTACACAATGAAAACACAAGGCTTAAATGTTACTCTAAGAGAATGACCTCTTCTTTATCCCACTTACCCATGAAAAAATATGCCAGCCCCGTTATCTTAATTTTCATCAGAGGGAATAATAATAGGGGTGGTTATTAGGTCCTCTGAGTATTTATTTTGTCTCCAAAGTATGGAACTTAGTAGGAAACATAGGGACTTGTGTCCAGAGGAAGAGAAAGACAACATTTCAAGTCTATAAATGGAAGAATAAAGCCATCTACTTTTATTTGTTCATTGCTAGTCTCAGTTCCTTGAACAGACTCTGCCTATTAATAAGTTACAAAAATATTTGTTGAATGAATAAATAAATAAACAGTAAAAAGTGATGTGAACTTTTTTGAATCCCACACTGGTGAAAGGAAAATTTTAGTTTTAGTAAAAATATACAGTCATATAAGGTTATAAATATAATAATTAATCATTGTCTTTTTAAAGTACCAAAATATATATTCTTTAAAAGTTATTAATGTAATGCAGTTATATTAAGGACCAGGTATCATTTCAAGAAAATTTAATATATTATTTTCTTCATTCTACAAATAACTGAACAGGTTTGAAGAGATTAGATATCAAGCATGTTCAAGGGTCCATAATTAGTTAATCATGGAGTGAAAACTCAGACTTCTTGTTCTTCTTATCACAGTAAACCATGAATGATGAGAAAAACTAGTTTCCTCAATAAAATATCAAGTTCTTACTTTTTAAAGTTAGTAAATGATAGAGCACAGCCTAGTTACTACATCATTTGAGAGAAGATAGTATTTTCAGTCTTGTGTTGGACAAGCATATCTGGTGAAGCAAGGGACTTATATTTTGGACCCAGTGTTTGCAATATAGCTATGTTGTAACTATAGGTAAATCATTTAAACTTTCAAGAGTACCTTTTCCCCATGTTTAAAATGAACAGAGTAAGATTTTCAACTCTTATTTTCCATTTATATATCTTCTTGGATGAGATGTCTGTTAAGATCTTTGGCTCATTTTTTAGTTAGGTTGTTTGTTTTCACATTGTTCTTTATTTAAGAGTTCTTTGTATATTTTGGATAACAGTTTTTCATTAGATTTTTTACCAATATTTTTCCATCTGTGGCTTGTGTTTTCATTCTCTTGACACTGTATTTAACAGAACAGAGTTTTCATTTTAATGAAATACAACTTATCCATTATTTTTTTCTTGGATCATGTCTTTGGTGTTGTAACTAGAAAATCATTGCTTTACCCGAGATCATCTTGATTTTCTCTTATGTTGTGTTCTAGAAGTTCTATAGTTTATAGTTTTATAGTTTTGCATTGTCTATGGTCCATTTTGTGTTAATTTTTGTGAAGTGTACTAAGTCTGTGTGCAATAGAAATTGGAACCAAGGTAGGCCAGGCTTTCAACGCCAGTAGTCTGACTCCACAATGTATGCTCTTAACCACTATCCTATTGAATGTGATACTACAAGAAAAAAGTTTGCAAGGAAAAACCATGCATCTTAGAATGTTATTCAATGTTTGAGTATCAGGTGTGTTGATGCCATCTGAAACAGGAGGGTGTTCATGTGCTCAGTTTCCTTGTACAGTTGGCTTTTATGTACAGTATCTAAGATCATATTCTAAGATGAATGTAGATTTTAGGGGCAGAAATATCACTTGTGACTGAGGAGTTTTGCTGTGTGTTCACCAGTTCATTTTAGACGGCATTTCTGAAAATTGCACATACAAAGCTGGTATGCATCATAAACAACTGGACATAGCTACACTATATTTACCAATGGGTAAAGTCAAACAATCAGATAGCTTCACCCTTAGACAAAAAAACATATTCACAATCAAAAGGAATTTTACTTACAGTAGCACCACTAGCATATAATAAAGGGTATTTAATAAATAGTCCTGTTGCTTCAGAAGATCTAACAGACTGTTTGATTATTCTGTTTTTAGACTATCCCTTGAAATCAGGCAACACAATTCTTCCAAATTTTTTTCAAAATTCTTTATTTTTGTTATTTTGCACTTACATATAGATTTTTAAAAACAAACTGTCAATACCTAGAAAAGACCTTTTTGGTATTTTGATTAGTACCATGTTGAATCTATAGATCAATCTGGGGAAAATTGACATGGTATTAATATGAGCATTTCAAATCACAAAATAGCATTGTAAGGGTTTTAAATTACTCTCAGCAATGTCTTATGGTTTTTATTTTAGAAGTCTAGCATATTCTTTGACAAATATATTCTAGGAAATTTGATGTTTTAAATGGTGTTTTAATTGTATTATTTTATTTTATTTTCTAAATGTTTGCTGATAGTATATAAAAATGTAATTAAATATTGTATATTGACCTTGTTTCCTGCAAAATTGCTTGGTTTACTTGCTCATTGAAGATTACTCTTTTAGATTTTTAAGAGTGTTTCTCAATACATAATCATATCACCTACAAATAAGTAGAGTTCTTTTTCCCCCATCTGTGTGACTTTTTTTTTTTTTTTTTAAGGAACTCCTGTATTTATTTATTTATTTATTTATTTATTTATTTATTTTTGGCTGTGTTGGGTCTTCATTTCTGTGCGAGGGCTTTCTCTAGTTGTGGCAAGTGGGGGTCACTCTTCATCGTGGTGCACGGGCCTCTCACTATCACGGCCTTTCTTGTTGCAGAGCAAAGGCTCCAGATGCGCAGGCTCAGTAGTTGTGGCTCACGGGCCTAGTTGTTCCGCGGCATGTGGGATCTTCCCAGACCAGGGCTCGAACCCGTGTCCCCTGCATTGGCAGGCAGATTCTCAGCCACTGCACCAACAGGGAAGCCCTGTGTGACTTTTTATTTCTTTTTATTACCATTGTAGAGGTTAAAACCTCTAGTAAAATGGTAAATAGAAATGATGAGAACAGACACTCTTGCTTTGTTGCTAATCTTTGAGATAAAGACTCCCTGGTCCGGGAGGATCCCTCAGGCCCGTGGAGCAACTAAGCCCACACGTCATAACTACTGAGTCTGTGCTCTAGACTCCGTGAGCCACAAGTACTGAAATCCACACTCCTAGAGCCCATGCTTCGCAATAAGAGAAGCTGCCACAATGAGAAGCCCATGCACCGCAACGAAGAGTAGCCCCCACTCTTTGCAGCTAGAGAAAGCCTGCGTGCAAAAACGAAGACCCAACGCAGCCAAAAATAAATAATTAATTTTTTTTTTAAAAAGAGAGAAAAGAATCAATATAAAATAAAATAAAATAAATTAAAAAATAAACAAAAACCAAAAAACACTCATAGACCCACAAGTCTGGGATCAGGGAATCCCAGGACGGGCAAAATTTGCCACTCTTGTAAAACTCACCTTAAAGGAGGCTAGTAACTTCCATTCCAGGCATTAATACCATTAAACTAGAGGCTCAACAAGGCCTCCAATCCCTAATTTCAAAATTCATCAAGTATGGGCTTTTGGTTCAGTGTCAATCTCCTTGTCATACTCCAAGGGAATACATAATGGTCCAAGATCTTTGAATCATAAATGAAGCTGTGATTCCTCTTCATCTGATTGCTCCCAATCCATACATGAAACTTATTCAGATCCCTGAGGACACATCTTGACTTACAGTCCTTGATTTTAAAGACAGCTTCTTCTGTTTACCTGTTAACCCTGATTCTCGACAACTTTTTGCTTTGAATGGACTGACCCAGAAACCAATGAGACCCAACAGTATACTTAGACTGTCCTTCCTCAGGGATTCTAGGACATCCCACACCAGTTTGGCAATGCCCTAGCAAAGGAACTAAGGGAACTAAAGTTAGAGATGGGGACATTATTACAATATGTAAACGACCTCTTTATCTACAGCCCCTCAAAGGCAGCCTCGGACCAAAACACTGTACAGGTCCTCGATTCCCTGGGCTCCCCCAAGAAAACCCAATTTCCTCCCAGAGAGTCATCTACCCGGGACATGTTCTAAGCGCAGGAAAATGCACCATTACAACTTGGTGTAAGGAAGCAATCCTCCATTTACCACCACCACATGCAAAGAAACAGCTCAGAACCTTCTTAGGAAGGGCTGGGTTTTATAGGATTTTGATCCGGGGTTTGGTCTCATGGCAAAACCATTGTATGAAACCTTGAAGGGACCAGACACAGAAACTCTGGATTCAATGGGCAATTTACGAAGGGCATTTGATCAGATTAAGACTGCCCTGATCAGTGCCCCAGCCCTAGGGATCCCAGATCTAAACAAGTCCTTTACTCTGTTTACCTCTGATAAACAGAGACTCGCCCTGGGAGTTCTCACCCAAAAAGTGGACCAGTCCCACAGCCAGTGGCATGTCTCTCCAAACAGTGGGACCCAGTGGCTTTGGGATAGCCAGGCTGTCTGAGAGCCATAGCAGCCATAGTCTTGCTGGTTAAAGAGGCTACAAAACTCACCATGGGTCAACAACTGGAAGTGTTAACCCCACAGTAGGTACAGGTAGTATTAGAAATTAAGAGTCACCAATGGCTGACTGGAGGCCACCTCACAAAATATCAGGCCCTCCCTCTTAACTCTCCTAAAGTGACACTTAAGGTATGTCAGACCCTCAATTCAGCCACCCTTATGCCAATAGAAAGCCCAGAGGAATTATCTCATTCCTGCACTGAAGCCATCGAACAGGTGTACTCTAGCAGAGCTAACCTTAGGGACCAACCCATCGAGGACCCAGATGCTGTCTAGTTTACTGATGGAAGTAGCTGCAAACGTGACTGTGTCTGGAAGGCAGGGTTTGCCATAGGAGATTTACATAAGAAACTGCTGCCATTTGGAAACTTAGGGACCCATGACTGCACGGGGCTCCCCAGTCTAGCACTGCCCAGAGATCCTAGGACCCCTAGAGGCAGTACAAGACCTTAAGGAGGTGGCAGTTATCCTTTGTGAGGGAGATCAAAATGGAAACTCAGACATAGTAAAAGGAAACAACCTGGCTGACAAAGTGGCAGAGGTGCAGCTCTTAAAACCCCTTCATCTCAGGCCACGTACAATCCCCTAGTCCACCGTCACCACCCCAGTACACAATCAAGGAAATAAAGTGGGCTAGAACTAAGGAGATACCAAAAAGGGCCTGATGGCTGGTGGATTAAGGAACAAACAATAATGTTTCCCAGAGCATTACAGTGGAAAATTTTAAAGTCACTCCTTGACTCCTCTCACCTTGGGGAGAGATGCTTTGACTAGCCTGGTGCAGAAAGTTTTTACTGGCATGGGCTTTTCTCAGACTATACAGAGATCATAAAGACCTGTAATATATACTACCATAATAACCCAGCAGGAAAACTGAGGCCCTCATCCCTCCTTCAGCCCATCCAGAGAAGAGGAAGCTACCCAGGGAGGACTGGCAAGTAGACTTTACCCAGATGCTATCCTCTCAGAGATATAAATACCTTCTGCTTTTATTGACACTTTCACCAAATGGGTGGAAGCCTTTCCAACAAGGACCAGGAGAGCTCAGGAGGTAGCAAAGCCATTATTAAAGGAAATAATTCCTCCGTTCTGATATCCATGGTCTTTACAAAGTGATAATGGCCCCTCTTCTGTGGCTAAGGTTACACAAAAAAATCTCTACTGCCCTAGACGTTTGCTACAACTTTCATGCTGCCTGGAGGCCTCAATCGATCCGGAAAGGTGGAAAAGGCAAAATCAAACTTTAAAACAAAAAATCCTGGCTAAACTTTGTCAAGAGGGCTTTGACCCATAGCCCTCCTGAGAATCAGGGTAGTACCTAAAATGGGGCTAAGGCTCAGCCCTTCTGAAATGACTTATGTTCGGCCCTTTATATTCTCTGACATTTTGGTGGATACTGAAACCAGTGTATAATAGGTACCTAATTAATCTGGGACAGCTCCAAAAGGTGATTTCAGAATATGGAAATCAGGTTTTGCCGGCCCACAGCCAGGAAACAGCCCTATTCAGGTTCAGCCAGGAGCCTTTGTTCTCCCAAAAAACATAGAGAAAATTGTCCCCTTCTGACCAACTTTTGCCCAAGTGGAAGGGACCTTACCAGGTCCTTCTCAGCACTCCTACTGCAGTAAAACTACAGGGGATCACTACTTGGATGCACCTTTCTAGAAGTTAACCTACTCCTCCCCCTGAGTCTTCATAGGACACAGAAGACCTTGAGTGGCCAGAAGAGTCCAGGTGGATGAGTGAACCACTTCAAGACCTGAAGTTCTTGTTCAAGAAGGACAAAGGAACTTCACAAACACAAAGCTAAGTCCCACGGCCTCTATTCTTCCTCTTTTTCCCCTTCCAAATAATGCTAGGGACCTTACCCCTGCTCTTACTTGTTCTTATCTTATCTATCCAATCTCTTTTGTCCCAAGACTTAACACGGAAAGATGACATAATAGTCCATAACTCCAAGAATTTTGCTATAGGGGAAAATCTCTCTTTTTCTGTTGGGTTTGCCATTTGCAACCCACCACCCCAGGAGAAGTAAGTACTACTCTCAAGGCTAACCTGGTCAACAATCACACTGTATTCTCAGCTTTTAACCAATCTGCTTTTAATTACTCTAGGAAAAAATTTACTTAATTGTTTCATGGGAAAGGCCATCTCCACTCTGTTACCATACCACACCTCACTATTCAAGGGCTATAAATATCACCAAAACCTCCCTAATCTGCAATCAAATCCTAGGATTCACCCCTTGTCACAATGGTACCCACGGTGAAAATGTAGATCCTTTTTCAGCCCGCAAGAATCTCTCAAACAGAAACCTAAACCTATCCCTAGAGGTCCTTAAGCCTATAAATTGGCGTGATGTAGAGGACCAGCTTATTTACACTTTATCCTGTACCCTAACAACACACACGTGTGTTATGACAGTTCACAAAATTTATGCCAACAGAACTTCTTGTGCTGTTTATTATATAATATCATATATTCCCTTACAATGACCCTCTCCGAATATAAACGCCCTCCTGGATACTCCTAACCAGAGACCAGATTCAGAATACAGATGGGACCCCTCTGCAACTGTCTCTCACTTCCTGAGACTTTTCTCCAGCTGTGTGACAAAACTAACCACACTGTTTTATGAGTGCCGCCTGGATTATTATGGCTATGTGGGACCTCTGACAACTACCGCACAATGACCAAAGCCATTGTTCTCTCACATCCAGACAACAAACGTCACTATGGGGACTGCACCTTGGGAACTGCAGCTCTGGCCCAAATAACCGTCCTCAGTGTGACCCACGTGAGACAGAAAAGGGCCTTCAGTCTGGTGCTGGCAGGATTTATGGGGACCCTAGCTGTGGTTCTCCCTTTGGGATGATTACCTTACCATGAGGCAAACTTGAAGGATCTAATTTCCTCCCTAGATGGAATATTAAAAAAAAATAATAATAATAACCTGGAGAAACACTCTCACTTCCACAACAATTCCTAAATCCCTAGATCCCCTGGCAGGTGTAGCCTTTGACAAGAGTCGGGCCTTAGATTATCTCTTAGCAAACCAAGGACGGGTCTGCACTGTCATAAATAAAACATGCTGCATGTACATTAACATCTCAGGAGGAATAGACATAAATGTTAAGGAAGTCTATCTACAAACAGGCTGCCTGGCTCCACAGGTATAACCAAGGGAAGCAGGAACAGACCGAGACCCGTAGGGGATGTTTTCCAGGATACACTTGGCTTCTCCCATTTCTAGGTCCTGTAGCCCCTATATTTCTCATTTTTTCTCTTTGGTCCTTGTATTTTTAACTACCTAGTTAAATTTCTATCCTCTAGAATGCAACAACTCCAACTTCAAATGATGGTGCAACAAGGATTTCAACCCATCCCACCTGAAGATGAGGACCATCTACATCCACTGGGCAAGGTTGCAGTCTCCTTCTACCTCTGCCCCCATCCCTCCCACTGTAAACAACCCCGGGAAGCCTATCTCATTCAGATAACATGGGGATCGGGACTCTCCCAGGTAGGGACAATTCTCCAGCTCAGGTTGAAGCAGCTATAGAAGATGGACTGTCAACCCTTTGACCCTTAAAAGATTTTAAGGGTCCAGACTCCTTGAAGGGGGAATATTAGAGCAGGCAGCTAGCTAAATATGAGCAGAGAAAGGGGGTGGGACACAGGCTGTGTGGCAGGAAACCATACATCTTGTGAATGCAGGGATCCTTGGGCAGACAAAGAAAAGCAGGAACCTCCAGGCTTACATAAAACCATACATACCATACATCTTGTGGCGAATGGGATCCTAGAGGCAGACAAGGAAAGGC
Source organism: Balaenoptera musculus (assembly GCF_009873245.2). Taxonomy (NCBI): domain Eukaryota; kingdom Metazoa; phylum Chordata; class Mammalia; order Artiodactyla; family Balaenopteridae; genus Balaenoptera; species Balaenoptera musculus. The sequence continues at coordinate 88,726,625 of NC_045796.1, read as the reverse complement.
AGGAAAAGGTGGAAATCTTCAGCATCTAAATGTGCCCTCATTACAATAAAATAAGTCCTGCAAATAAGAAGTACCCATCACGCACCAATGCCATGACACTTCCTATCAAGGCCAAAATAAGGATAAAAATCTCTCCTCCCCTCAGGAATGTGGAGCTGTGATGAAAAGCAGGAAACCCAAACCCTTCTCTCCTCGATGAATATTCTGCCCAATCATTTTCACATACTGTATAAAGGAACTCAGCGTAACTGCTCACCCTAGCCTGCCAGCTCTCTCCTGAGAGTGTACTATTGCTTAATAAATCCTTGTTCTGTTTTCTTGACTTCCATGTCTCATTTCTGAATTCTTTCTGTGAGGAGACAAGAACCTGCTCTCCAGTAACAATATCATTTTTCTTTTCCTTTTAATCTGTTGATTTAGTAAATTATATTGATAGTTTTTTTTCTTATTTCTATCAATTTAGATTAAATTTACCAGTAATTGAACGTTATATAAATGGAATCATACAGCATAGACTGTTTTATTTCTTCCTTAATTTCCTTAATATATGGTAAGAAATTCTTCTTTGTTGTTGTGATTATTCATAGTTTGTTTCATTTGGTTGCTATTTAGTATTCTGTTGCATGAATTCATTATTTTCCCAATATTCAATGGGTATACATAAAGTCATGCTAGTTTGGAGATGTTAAAAATAAAGCTGTTATGAACATTCTTTTATGTGTTTTTGTGTAAACATATGTTTTCATTTCTCTTGGGCAAATATCTAGGAAAGAAATTCCTAGGTCATGGATGTAGGTTTAAGTGTATTTGAAACTGCCAGGGAGACACCTAAATTCAATGTGCAGTTTTTCTTCCAACCAGCAATATTTGACAGTTCCACTTGTTTCACATCCTCATCAATTTTTTTTTTTTTTTTTTAATTTTAGCCATTTTGCTGTATGTATATTAGTGTCTGATTTTCACTTTGGGCTGCATTTTCCAAATAACTAATGATGTTGATGATCCTTCCGTGTGCTTATTAGCCATTTGGATATTTCCATTTTGAATTTTCTGGTTCATGCCATTTCCTCATTTGGGGAGGGGTGCTCTTTGACATTTTGTTATTGATTTGTAAGAATTTTAAAAAATGTATTTGGACATAATAGTATTGTTAGATATATACGTTGTGAATAGTTTTTCCCAGTCTGTGGCTTACTCTTTTACCTTCCTTTTTGTATGGTGATATACAATAAAAACTTTGTATTTGGTTATGATATGAAATAGAAATCTACTTCTCAGTTACACTAACTGTTTCTATTGGCCAGATCACAACATTCTTTATATGTCTCAGCGTTTGCTAGAATGGTTCTTTGGATTGATTATAAGTGTTTTCACTTTGGTCTACAGTTTCTCAGCTTCTGCCATCTTTAATCTTCATAAAAGATTGACTCAAGTGGGAAAAAATATTTTGAAATTCACCAGATTAGAGGAACAATGAGGACCAGAAGTTTGCTCCCTCATTACAAGCTGAGGGAGTTGTAACATCAGTACATTATATACGATATGGTATTTTGTATTATCCATTCTTTTGGAAGTTTTGATTTTTTTAAATGGTGAGAAATATTTGCCAATTCAAAGTACCCACTATAGAGCTTTTTTAATCCCTAAATTTTTCTCAAATCCAAGTTTTAATTTGACCCCTTAATTAAGTTACTTATATCATCAATGTAAAACCGCAGTTTTAAAAATCTTAGAAGAATGATAGGTTGTAAGATCCCTACTAAGAAATATCAATAAGTCTAAATCTAAGGTTAATAGAGCATTCTGATAGTGTGTACTACTAGAAAACATGATATCCTACTATATTCAAACAGAGTCTTTAAAAAATCTTCTAAACATAAACTTTGTCATTTAAAGTTTTATATCCTTGAACTGTGGGGGAAAAAAAAAACTGAATGGAAATTCTTTCCTAGGGAGAATTGATAATAATATCCATTTCAGATTCAATTAAAAGGAAACACAGAATACTTCTAATGTCAGTCAAGACACAGTAAGTTCAGTACACCCTATCTTCCCAGCTGATTACAACTACAAGGCTGAACAAAATACAAAAAGAAGCTACATGTAGGCTATAAAAAGTAACAAAAACATGTAGGCTATAAAAAGTAACAAAAACTGGCAGATTTGGAGGGAAAACAAAATATGGAGAATCCACCCTGGAGTTGCTGTAGGAGAGCTGTAGAACCCAGCCAAGGTTTCAGAAGTGATGAAGGCACAAATCACTGTACAGTCTCAGACTCACATTTGAGTGGCACAGGGACAGGACACACCCAAAGCAGCATAAGAAAGACATTGAAAACAGAATTGATGTTAGAAAAAAACAGTGAGACAGGACTTCTGGGCTGAACCTAGCTGGGTTGATTGATTGCTAAAGCAAAAATATCATCACTCTATAGTGATTTTAACAAAACCCAGGACCTAAATAACACAATATTAAAATGTCCAGGAAGCAATTAAAAATCACCATACAGAAATTGAAGGAAATATAAGCAATTGCCAAGAGAGAAAGTAATTGATATATATAAACCTCTAAATCACACTGATGAAGGAATTATCAGAAAAGATTTCAGAGCACCTGTTGCAACTATGATCCATCAGGTAAAGTAAAAACACTAATGGAAAGATAGAAGTTTTTAGCAGAGAAATAGAAACTATGAAATAGAGCTATACGCAAATTAAAAAATTGAAAAATTCAATATTTCTCTTTAAAAATACTGAATAGCAGAATGGAAATGACAGACAAAAGAGTCAGTGAACTTAGATAAATAAAAGTTAGGTAGATACTGAAATTAGATAAATAAAACTTATTTAATCTGAGGAAGTGAGAGAAAAATGATAAAGAAAAATAAACAGAGCCTCTATTGCTGTAGTACTGTATCAAATCTTTAATAGTAACATATTAGAGACAGGAATAAAGGAAGAAGAGCACCAAAACACATGTGGCAACTAAACAACACACTGGTAAATAACAGATATGTTAATGAGGAAATCACAAGAGAAATTTAAAACTGCTTTGAGATGAATGAAAACAAAACCTAACACACCAGAATGTAAGGGATATAGCAAAAGTGGTGCTCTGAGGAAATCTATAGCTGTAAATGTCTACATTAAAAAAAAATCTCAAATCAATAATTCAACCTTCCACCTTAAGAAAATAGAGAAAAAGAGAGCAAACTAAAGCCAGAGAAAGCAGAATGAAGAAAAATTAAGAAGCGAAAGAGTTAATAGAAAACCAAAAGTTAGTTCTTTGAAAGATCAACAAAACTGAAAAAACTGGTCAAGAAAAAAACAGAGATGATTCATTTTAATGTAAGTGCCTGACATTAAGCTTCTGATTGCCAAGACATCCATTTCAAAGAACAAACATATTGCCAGTTGCATGACACAATTACTAGTAAGACAACAGATAAGAAACTAGGCCACCCCACCCATGAAGTTTTCTTTTTAGAATGCCTTGGGTAACCTTAGTAAGTGACCACTTGATTGCCCCCACTTTTCCTTTCCTGTGCCCTAATTCCTGCTTTTATATTTTAAAACACTAGGCATCTGACCCTTGACCCCAATGGAGGTAGTCCCATGTCCACTCTCTCTCCTTCTCCCTACCTGAAGACTTCTCTGTGTGTCCCTTGGGTTTGCTGTACACCCTCCAGAACCTATGAGTAATAAGTTTTGTTTTTTCAAAGTTCCTTAATGGTTGTTGCTGAGGTACATCATGTAATAATAATAAAAACTAAAAGGGCTGATCTGGACACAGAAAAGTCTCTGGTTTGGGAAATATCTGTGGAGGGCTGCCACAAGTAGGATGGGCCCAGGTGACTGCCCCGGACATTTCTAGCTGACTGCATCATTGTCAATAGGTAGAGACCAACATAACACGCATGTGTCAAAAATAAGGAATGAAATGGGTGGAATCACTTCTGAAAGTGCAGACAAAAAGAAGGAATATAAACGTACACTATGAACAATTATATGTCAATACATTAGGTAATGAAGAAATTGGCATATTTCTAATTCAAGAAAATATATTAAGTCTGAATAAATCCATAACAAGTGAAGAGATTGAATTAATATTTTTTTTAATTCCCCAAATAAAAAGTCCAATATTAGGTGGATATTTAAAGAAAAATTACAGCAGTCCTTCACAAACTCTTCCAGTAAATAAAAGATGAGGAGATATTTATTAACTCATTCTATTAAGACAAGTTTACCCTGACACCAAAACCAGACATTACACACACAAAAATTATCTATCTATCATCTATCTATCTATCTATCTATCTATCTATCTATCTATCTATCTATCTATCTATCTATCCATCTATCTATTTATCTATCACTATCTCTTTGGAATATAGATGCAAACAATCCTCAAAATACTACTTTGCAAAAAATGATGCTGTATCAATTAATTATCCATGTGAAAAATAATGAAACGACTCATAGTTCACATTAAACACAGGAATCAGTTCCAGGAAAATGAAGGTTTAAATGTAGAAAAATATAACAATAATATAGGGGAATGTCTCCTTGAATTTGTGGTAAAAAATATATCTACAACAAGATCAAAAATTAAAGCATAAAGGAATTTGTTAAGAAATTGTACTATATAAAATTAGATACTCTTCTTCAACAAAAACACTATTAAAAAGGTAAAAAGTAATGCCACATTGTGCAAGAAGATATTTGCAACAAAAACTGACAAAGGTATTTTATACAGAATACATAAAGAATTCTTAGTAAGTACATCTATCAACAAGGTCCTATGTGAGTCTGGGAGTCATAGACAAAAAATACATAAATGCGGTCCAAATCTTCAAAGAGCTTAAAGATTACTGAAGATAAACTGTTTATTACATCATTTAGAAAAATATTAATTATTAGTACAGATTAAGAGGAGTTTGTCCTTCACCTGAATGCAAGAATTTTTGCTTTCTTGAAGGCTTCTCTTAATCAGGATCTTTAACCTTATCTTGTAGCTCTTGTTTGCCAACATGTGAATCATCATGTTATTTATGCTTTCACCAACTATTTATGAGTACATTCTGTATGCCAGCACTGTGCTAGGAATTTGAGGGACATAATGACTAAAAGACACTTAAATCCTTTTCCCATAAAGGAGCCTACATTCCATAAACAAATAAATACACGCATACATATGGACATGCTTAAAAATTAAAAATAAATAAATAAAAGAAATTCTATGGCAAAAATAAAAAAAAAAACTGTAATGTATTTTTTAAAAACCTTCTCAGCTGGTACATTTGGGTTCCAATTCCTCTGTCAATCCACATCTTCTGCCTTCTTGGCTAATCCCTGAATTCAGACAGGGTTTTACCCTAAGCACAGGATTCAGCAAACATAGACACTATCATTAGTCTGAAGGTAAAATCCCCATAATATAATCTATTCAGTACAACCATTTTAATTCCATTTCTCTTGTCAGTGAATGATATGTGCATAGCCTCTCCACATGATTCTGCTCATAAGGTGGTTACAGAAATTTCCAAGTTCATTTAGAGGCTTTGGAGAAATGTTTTTGTTTCCTGGTTGTTTTGATTAGTCTTTTGCTTATACAACGATTAACATATAGGAAAATGCCTCTTTCCTTTTGTGGATATTGTATCTCCGAGTGACTCTCAGAAGTGGGTAGCTTTCTGGGGAAAGAGTGAAGGGAAGATGGGGAAGATTAAGGAATCAGGATATAAACAACAGCATTGTGCTGCTGAACTTATCAACTCTGATAAATTCTGGAGTTGGTTTCTTTTTATAAAAAATAATTTAGTTTCTTTAATGTTTATGTCAGTTCAGTTGAGTTCTTACAACATTTTTAAACAAAATCATTCATAATGATACACAGTCAAATAAAAATTGCAATCACATTTTATTATTTTATTGGAGGTAATTTCTCTTAAACAGTTCCTCTGTAAGTATAAACTCTCAAATAAATTAATTTTTGTGAAATAAAAATTTATGATGGAGAACAAAAGCAAATATTAAAATAATGTAGGAGGGATAAATCTGTACTGAAAAATTAGTGCTTTGCTGGAAAGGAAAAAGTATCAAATAAAAATATTAATATTTTATTAAAATTTTAAAACTATATTGAATATTTATTATAGACAAGCAATAGAGACATATATTTGCAATGTATTTAATATGTCAAATGTTTTAATCATTGGAAAAAATCACCATATAAATCAAGATACACAACATTTTCATTACTCAAAAACTTCACTCGGGTCTGGGCAAGATGGCGGAAGAGTAAGACGCAGAGATAACCTTCCTTCCCACAGATACATTAGAAATACATCTACACATGGAACTGCTCCTACAGAACACCCACTGAATGCTGGCAGAAGACGTCAGACCTCCCAAAAAGCAAGAAACTCCCCCATGTACTTGGGTAGGGCAAAAGAAAAAAGAAATAACATAGACAAAAGAATAGGGATGGGACCTGCACCAGTGGGAGGGAGCTTGGAAGGATGAAAGGTTTCCACACACTAGGAAGCCCCTTCGCGGGCAGAGACTGTGGGTGGCGGAGGGGGTGGGAAGCTTCGGAGCCACGGAGGAGAGCGCAGCCACAGGGGTGCGGAGGGCAAAGTGGAGAGATTCCCGCACAGAGGTTCGGTGCCGACCAGCACTCACCAGCCGGAGAGGCTTGTCTGCTCACCCGCCAGGGCAGGCAGGGCTGGGAGCTGAGGTTCGGGCTTCAGTGGCAGGGAGAGGACTGGGGTTGGTGGCGTGAACACAGCCTGAAGGGGCTAGTGCACCACAGCTAGCCGGGAGAGAGTCTGGGAAAAAGTCTGCAGCTGCTGAAGAGGCAAGGGACTTTTTCTTACCTCTTTGTTTCCTGGTGCGCGAGGAGAGGGGATTCAGAGTGCTGCCTAAATGAGCTCCAGAGACGGGCGCGAGCCGCGGCTATCAGCGCGGACCCCAGAGACGGGCATGAGACGCTAAGGCTGCTGCTGCCACCACCAAGAAGCCTGTGTGTGAGCACAGGTCACTCTCCACACCTCCCCTCCCAGGAACCTGTGCAGACCGCCACTGCCAGTGTCCTGCGATCCAGGGACAACTTCCCCGGGAGAACGCATGGTGCGCCTCAGGCTGCTGCAACATCACGCTGGTCTCTGCCTCCGCAGGCTCGCCCCTCATCTGTACGCCTCCCTCTCCCCCCGGCCTGAGTGAGCCAGAGCCCCCGAAGCAGCTGCTCCTTTAACCCCGTCCTGTGTGAGCAAAGAACAGACACCCTCAGGCGACCTACACGCAGAGGTGGGTCCAAATCCAAAGCTGAACCCCCCTGGGAGCTGTACCAACAAAGAAGAGAAAGGGAAATCTCTCCCAGCAGCCTCAGAAGCACCGGATTAAAGCTCCACAAACAACTTGATGGGCCTGCATCTGTGGAATACCTGAATAGACAACGAATCATCCCAAATTCAGGAGGAGGACATTGGGAACAGGATATATCAATTTTTCCCCTTTTCCTTTTTTTTATGAGTGTATATGTGTATGCTTCTGGGTGAGATTTTGTCTGTATAGCGTTGTTTTCACCATTTGTCCTAGGGTTCTGTCCGTCCATTTTTTTCTTTTTTTTTGCACTTAAAATTTTTTTTCTCTTAATAAATATTTTCTTAATAATTTTTTCCTTATTTTCTAATTTTAAAAATTAAAAAAAATTTTTGTAATTAGTTTTTTCATATTTTTTATTTTAAAAGATTAAAAAATTTTTTTCTTATTAAATTTGTTACTTAATTTTTTTTCTTATTTTTTATTATAAAAAATTAATAAATTTATTTTTAAAAACTAAAAAAAAAAATTTTTCTTAATAAATTTTTTCTTAATAATTTTTTTCTTATTTTTTATTATAATAGCTTTATTTTATTTTATCCTCTCTCTTTCTTTCTTTCTATTTTTTTCTCCCTTTTATTCTGAGCCGTGTGGCTGAAAGGCTCTTGGTGCTCCAGCCAGGCATCAGGGCTGTGCCTCTGAGGTGGGAGAGCCAACTTCAGGACACTGGTCCACAAGAGACCTCCCAGCTCCATGTAATACCAAACGGTGAAAATCTCTCAGAGATCTCCATCTCAACATAAAGACCCAGCTTCACTCAATGACCAGCAAGCTACAGTGCTGGACACCCTATGCCAAACAACTAGCAAGACAGGAACACAGCCCCATCCATTAGCAGAGAGGCTGCCTAAAATCATAATAAGGTCACAGACACCCCAAAACACACCACCAGACGTGGACGTGCCCACCAGAAAGATAAGATCCAGCCTCATCCACCAAAACACAGGCACTAGTCCCCTCCACCAGGAAGCCTACACAACACACTGAACCAACCTTAGCCACTGGGGACAGATACCAAAAACAACGGGAAATACAAACCTGCAGCCTGTGAAAAGGAGACCCCAAACACACTAAGATAAGCAAAATGAGAAGACAGAAAAACACACAGCAGTTGAAGGAGCAGGGTCAAAACACACCAGACCTAACAAATGAAGAGGAAATAGGCAGTCTACCTGAATAAGAATTCAGAATAATGATAGTAAACATGATCCAAAATCTTGGAAATAGAATTGACAAAATGCAAGAAACATTTAACAAGGACATAGAAGAACTAAAGAGGAACCAAGCAATGATGAAAAACACAATAAATGAAATTAAAAATACTCTAGACGGGATCAATAGTGGAATAACTGAGGCAGAAGAATGGATAACTGACTTGGAAGATAAAATAGTGGAAATAACTACTGCAGAGCAGAATAAAGAAAAAAAAATGAAAAGAACTGAGGACAGTCTCAGAGAGCTCTGCGACAACATTAAATGCACCAACATTCGAATTATAGGGGTCCCAGAAGAAGAAGAGATAAAGAAAGGGACTGAGAATATATTTGAAGAGATTATAGTTGAAAACTTCCCTAATATGGGAAAGAAAATAGTTAATCAAGTCCTGGAAGCACAGAGAGTCCCATACAGGATAAATCCAAAGAAAAACACGCCAAGACACATATTAATCAAACTGTCAAAAATCAAATATAAAGAAAACATATTAAAAGCAGCAAGGGAAAAAGAACAAATAACACACAAGGGAATCCCCATAAGGTTAACAGCTGAACTTTCAGCAGAAACTCTGCAAGCCAGAAGGGAGTGGCAGGATATACTTAAAGTCATGAAGGAGAAAAACCTACAACCAAGATTACTCTACCCAGCAAGGATCTCATTCAGATGTGATGGAGAAATTAAAACCTTTACAGACAAGCAAAAGCTGAGAGAGTTCAGAACCACCAAACCAGCTTTACAACAAATGCTAAAGGAACTTCTCTAGGCAAGAAACACAAGAGAAGGAAAACACCTACAATAATAAACCCAAAAAATTTAAGAAAATGGGAATAGGAACATACGTATTGATAATTACCTTAAATGTAAATGGATTAAATGCTCCCACCAAAAGACACAGACAGGCTGAATGGATACAAAAACAAGGCCTATATATATGCTGTCTACAAGAGACCCACTTAAGACCTAGAGACACATACACACTGAAAGTGAGGGGATGGAAAAAGATATTCCATGCAAATGGAAATCAAAAGAAAACTGGAGTAGCAATTCTCATATCAGACAAAATAGACTTTAAAATAAAGACTATTACAAAAGACAAAGAAGGACACTATATAATGATCAAGGGAGCGATCCAAGAAGAAGGTATAACAATTGTAAATATTTATGCACCCAACATAGGAGCACCTCAATACATAAGGCAAATACTAACAGCCATAAAAGGGGAAATTGACAGTAACACAATCATAGTAGGGGACTTTAACACCCTACTTTCACCAATGGACAGATCATCCAAAATGAAAATACATAAGGAAACACAAGCTTTAAATGATACATTAAACAAGATGGACTTAATTGATATTTATAGGACATTCCACCCAAAAACAACAGAATACACATTCTTCTCAAGTCCTCATGGAACATTCTCCAGGATAGAACATATCTTGGGTTACAAATCAAGCCTTGGTAAATTTAAGAAAATTGAAATCGTATCAAGTATCTTTTCCGACCACAATGCTATGAGACTAGATACCACATACAGGAAAAGATCTGTAAAAAATACAAACACATGGAGGCTACACAATACACTACTTAATAACGAAGTGATCACTGAAGAAATCCAAGGGGAAATCAAAAAATACCTAGAAACAAATGACAATGGAGACACGATTACCCAAAACATATGAGATGCAGCAAAAGCAGTTGTAAGAGGGAAGTTTATAGCAATACAAGCCTACATCAAGAAACAGGAAACATCTCGAATAAACAACCTAACCTTGCACCTAAAGCAATTAGAGAAAGAAGAAAAAAAAACCCCAAAGCTAGCAGAAGGAAAGAAATCATAAAGATCAGATCAGAAATAAATGAAAAGAAATGAAGGAAACAATAGCAAAGGTCAACAGAACTAAAAGCTGGTTCTTTGAGAAGATAAACAAACTTGATAAACCATTAGCCAGACTCATCAAGAGAAAAACGGAGAATACTCAAATCAATAGTAATAGAAATGAAAAAGGAGAAGTAACCACTGACACTGCAGAAATACAAAAGATCATGAGGGATTACTATAAGCAACTCTATGCCAATAAAATGGACAACATGGAAGAAATGGACAGATTCTTAGAAATGCACAACCTGCCAAGACTGAACCAGGAAGACATAGAAAATATGAACAAACCAATCACAAGCACTGAAATTGAAACTGTGATTAAAAACCTTCCAACAAACAAAAGCCCAGGACCAGATGGCTTCACAGGCGAATTCTATCAAACATTTAGAGAAGAGCTAACACCTATCCTTCTCAAACTCTTCCACAATATTGCAGAGGGAGGAACACACCCCAACTCATTCTACAAGGCCACCATCACCCTGATACCAAAACCAGACAAAGATGTCACAAAGAAAGAAAACTACAGGCCAATATCACTGATGAACATAGTTGCAAAAATCCTCAACAAAATACTAGCAAACAGAATCCAACAGCACATTAAAAGGATCATACAGCATGATCAAGTGGGGTTTATTCCAGGAATGCAAGGATTCTTCAATATACGCAAATAATCAACGTGATACATCATATTAACAAATTGAAGGAGAAAAACCATATGACTATCTCAATAGATGCAGAGAAATCTTTCAACAAAATTCAACACCCATTTATGATAAAAGCCCTGCAGAAAGTAGGCATAGAGGGAACTTTCCTCAACATAATAAAGGCCATATATGACAAACCCACAGACAACATCATCCTCAATGGTGAAAAACTGAAACCATTTCCACAAATATCAGGAACAAGACAAGGTTGCCCACTCTCACCACTATTATTCAACATAGTTTTGGAAGTTTTAGCCACAGCAATCAGAGAAGAAAAAGAAATAAAAGGAATCCAAATCGGAAAAGAAGAAGTAAAGCTGTCACTGTTTGCAGATGGCATGATACTATACATAGAGAATCCTAAAAATGCTACCAGAAAATTACTAGAGCTAATGAATGAATTTGGTAAAGTAGCAGGATACAAAATTAATGCACAGAAATCTCTTGCATTCCTATACACTAATGCTGAAAAATCTGAAAGTGAAATTAAGAAAACACTCCCATTTACCATTGCTAGAAAAAGAATAAAATATCTAGGAATAAACCTACCTAAGGAGACAAAAGACCTGTATGCAGAAAATTATAAGACACTGATGAAAGAAACCAAAGATGAGACTAATAGATGGAGAGATATACCATGTTCTTGGATTGGAAGAATCAACATTGTGAAAACGACTCTACTACCCAAAGCAATCTACAGATTCAATGCAATCCCTATCAAACTACCACTGGCATTTTTCACAGAGCTAGAACAAAAAATTTCACAATTTGTATGGAAACACAAAAGATCCCGAATAGCCAAAGAAATCTTGAGAACAAAAAATGGAGCTGGGGGAATCAGGCTCCCTGACTTCAGGCTATATTACAAAGCTACAGTAATCAAGACAGTTTGGTACTGGCACAAAAACAGAAACATAGATCAATGGAACAGGATAGAAAGCCCAGAGATAAACCCACACACATATGGTCACCTTATCTTTGATAGAGGAGGCAAGCATATACAGTGGAGAAAAGATATCCTCTTCAATAAGTGGTGCTGGGAAAACAGGACAGGTACATGTAAAAGTATTAAATTAGAACACTCCCTGACACCATACACAAAAATAAACTCAAAATGGATTAAAGACCTAAGTGTAAGGCCAGATACTATCAAACTCTAAGAGGAAAACATAGGCAGAACACTCTATGACATAAACCACAGCAAGATCCTTTGTGACCCAGCTCCTAGAGAAATGGAAATAAAAACAAAAATAAACAAATGGGACCTAATGAAACTTAAAAGCTTTTGCACAACAAAGGGAACCATAAACAAGACCAAAAGACAACCATCAGAATGGGAGAAAATATTTGCAAATGAAGCAACTGACAAAGGATTAATCTCCAAGATTTACAAGCAGCTCATGCAGCTCAATAACAAAAAATCAAACAACCCAATCCAAAAATGGGCAGAAGACCTAAATATACATTTCTCCAAAGAAGATATACAGATTGCCAACAGACACATGAAAGAATGTTCAACGTCATTAATCATTAGAGAAATGCAAATCAAAACTACAATGAGATATCATCTCACACCAGTCAGAATGGCCATCATCAAAAAAATCTAGAAACAATAAATGCTTGAGAGGGTGTGGAGAAAAGGGAACCCTCTTGCACTGTTGGTGGGAATGTAAATTGATACAGCCACTATGGAGAGCAGTATGGAGGTTCCTTAAAAAACTAAAAATAGAACTACCGTATGACCCAGCAATCCCACTACTGGGCATATACCCTGAGAAAACCATAATTCAAAAAGAGTTATGTACCACAATGTTCATTGCAGCTCTATTTACAATAGCCAGGACATGGAAGCAACCTAAGTGTCCATCGAAGGATGAATGGATAAAGAAGATGTGGCACATATATACAATGCAATATTACTCAGCCATTAAAAGAAATGAAATGGAGGTATTTGTAGTGAGGTGGATGGAGTTAGAGTCTGTCATACAGAGGGAAGTAAGTCAGAAAGAGAAAAACAAATACAGTATGCTAACACATGTATATGGAATCTAAGGGAAAAAAAAAAAAAAAGGTCATGAAGAACCTAGTGGCAAGACGGGAATAAAGACACAGACCTACTAGAGAATGGACTTGAGGATATGGGGAGGGGGAGGGGTAAGATGTGACAGGGTGAGAGAGTGGCATGGACATATATACACTACCAAATGTAAAATAGATAGGTAGGGGGAAGCAGCCGCGTAGCACAGGGAGATCAGCTTGGTGCTTTGTGACCACCTAGAGGGGTGGGATAGGGAAGGTGGGAGGGAGGGAGACACAAGAGGGAAGAGGTATGGGGACATATGTGTAACTGATTCACTTTGTTATAAAGCAGAAACTAACACACCATTGTAAAGCAATTATACTCCAATAAAGATGTTTAAAAAAAAAAAAACTTCACTCATGTCCTTTTTTCATCAATATATCATTTAAGACTCCAAAAATAAGTCAACAAAGGCTAATGACTACAGGTTACATCACTGTACTTGAAAAAGGAGGATATTATAAATCTAATGTCATTATTCACTTTGTTATAAAGCAGAAACTAACACACCACTGTAAAGCAATTATACTCCAATAAAGACGTTATGAAAAAAAATGAAAATGAGCAAAAAAAAAAAAAAAAAGCTAAGTGAAAACATGAATGTCCATTTTCTGTTAATTTTGAGTAATCACTTGGGGTGCATTTAGTCAACTGCATACACAAACACATAGTGTAGGGAAAGAATACCTAGCCTTGATAGACATTTGGGTTGTTTCCATTTTGGTGCTGCTGTGAATAAAGTTTCTTTGAATCTTTTTGAACTAGTATTTGTGGCCATGAGTCATTGTGTTTTGTTCTATTTGTCATCTTGGGTCATAGTGTAGGTATGTTTAATTTTATAAGAAACTAACAATTTTCCAAAACAATTGTACCATTTTATATTCCTGACAGAAGGTGTGAGATTTCCAAAAGTTCCACAAGTTCATAAATACTTGCTTGTAACATTTTTAACTTTAATAATTCTAGTGGGTGTGTAGTAGTTTTTATTTTCATTTTCCTGAAGATTAAAGTTATTTTGTATCTTTTTATATGATCATAGTCATCTCAATATCTTCTTCTGTGAAGTATCCACGTCTTTTGTTCCATGTTCAGTTACAAAGAATTTTTATTCTACTGTCGTTAATTGAAGTATTTTATAAATGTCAATTAAATTAAACAGGTTGAAAATGTTGTTTAACTCTTCTAAACACTCACCAAGTTTCTGTCTAATTCCTCTATCAGTTACAGAGAGAAAAGTGTTTAAATTTCTAAATATAATTTCCAAATATGTCTTTCCTTAGTTCTGTCAAATTTGAAGCTCTTTTATACAATGAAGATACATTTAGAGTTTTGACATCTTCTTGATGAATTGAAACTCTTTACTATAAAAAGTTCCTAGTGTTCTGGCATTCAGGAAATGTCTCTTAAAAATCTCCTTTTTTGATTTGAATATACCAGTTCATGTTTCTTTGTATTAGTGTTTTTTAAAAATATCTTTTTCCATCTTCATTTTTTAACTAATCTATAAGTTTAAAGTGTATTAAAGTATATCTGTTTTATACAGCAGATGTTTGGGCCTTGCTTTTTTTATCCAGTCTGACAGTTTCTGACTTTTTAAAAACATTAATCAATTCACATTTAATAAATTATTGATAATAGTGGATTTAATTCCATCTCCTCAGTATTTGTTTTCTAATTGTCCCATGTGTTATTTTTGTCGTTCTTTTATCCTGCCATTTTTGTATTAATTTTTTTTTGTTTATTTAACAATTATTTTACCCTCATTAATGTTCTTATTTTTTAATTGTATATGTATGTATAGATTGTTGTGATAAGATTATAACATATTTCTCAGATTATCACAGATGCTTGTGAATTAACACAAGTTCATGCATAACATGAGAACTTTGCAGTAGTATAAGAAGTACACTCTCGTTTACCCTTCTTGTAATTTATACCATATTGTTCATTTCACTCTACATGTTATGTTTCATAGGATTTTGTTATTTTGTGCTATACATACCAATTGTTCCTTAAATAAACTGTAAAAATTGTCTTTTATTCTTACTCATATATTTATCATTTGTGATGCTCTTCATTTCTTCCTAAGGTTTACATATTTCTTTAGCTTAAAGAAAAAATGTAAAGCATTTTTTTTTGTAATGTGAATCAGCTGGTGACAAATTCACTCACTCTAATTTATGATTTATCTATGTCATTCATTATTGAAGGATATTTTATTAGGAATGGGCTTTTAGGTTTTTCGTTTGTTGGTTTTCCAGTTCACTAATATTTGCTTTACTGTGTTCATTCTGTTTATAACTTTTGTTTCTGTATTTTTTTAAATTCTAGCATTTCCATTTAGTTCTTATAAATTCTGATTCTCTAGCAAAGTTCATTATTTTTAAAAAATATATTTTTTAAAAATAGCGATTGTTTTAATTTTTGTCAAAAATCTAGATTACTTACAATAGATTTGTTTCTATTGTCATTTTTTATGATTCTAAATATTTGGTTCAATATTCTGGTAAATTTAGCAATTTATTTTTTATTAAATGTAAGACTTTGTGTATGATAAATTGTAAAGATGCTTTGGATAAAGTCATTTTCCTTTAGAGAGAATTTTATTTCTTTGGCAGGGAGCTACAAAAGTATTGGAAGATTACTTTGAGGCTATTACTAATTTTTCCTTTACTTACAGGGCATCTTTAATTACCTCAGACCTCTCATTTTAAAGCCTGAAGTGTTTACTTGGGTCCTTCCTACTTGCAGGACTTGAACTCAGTATTGTCTGACTGCTGAAATTATACTCGATGCTATATCTGAAGAGCAAAAGCATTCTGTTTGTTTTCTCAGAGGCTGGTCCATTTATGTGAAACATATTATTTGCCATATGCCTCAGGAAAAATTTACTGAAGAACGTTGGGTTCATTTATCAATGCCCTTTCTTTCCCCCTGGGATTATTGTTTCTGGGATCTTTGCCACCTTTAAAAACTCAAACTCCAGTTTTGTTCCTCCCAAGTCCAGTGAAAGTGCAGAAAATATTATGCAGAGTTTTTTTTTCCTGTTAGATTTCATTGCCCTTAGGTGTGAAACAGCAAATACTCTAAGGACAAAGAGATGTAGAGAAGTTTGGCTTGGATGAATGTACTACACTTATTGCCAAGATCCTTGCCCCTTAAGTCCTGACTGCCTTTGAAGTGTATTTGAAGTTTTCAAACAGTTGTTTTATGTTTTTTTCCAAAATTTATAGGTGTTCTTTGTGGGGAGATCAATCTGAAACCAGTGATGGAGTTCTGTATACAGGCTGCTACCTATGGAGTACTAGCCACAGGGGAACAAACTCTCAATACATTCTTACATATTGAATAAATGAAAGTTGTTTTTTCCAACAAAACCAACAACAAAAATAACTATATTTCCCCATGTTTTATTGCTACAAAACACATATTTTTAATATGTAGTCTTATTTCTGTATTTATGTTAATCTTATATAAATTTTTGCTGCATAACTAATTAAGAAGAGAAAAGAGAGAATATATCCACGTACTCCCAGGTTCCAAGGAACTTACAAACACTTTCTACAATAGTCAATTAAATAACCTGGTTTATACTCTTCTTAATTGTTGTTTTAAAAAATGATGACCCTAGATAATTATGTCTCTGTAGTACATTTACACACTTTCAAAGAAAACTGTCAATGAGATACCATTTATTCTTTGCAGAGTCTTAAAACATTCTTCAATATATGTTTATTAAGTAGGTCTATGGAGAGTTACTTCTATATTTAAATGGACTTTTGGACTATCTATAATAATGTGAGTGTGTGTGTGTATGTGTTTGGATGTAGATAATTTATATTGGATGAGATTAGAAAGGTCTGCATTTCTATGAATTTCTCCAATTTTCTATCACTAAAATATGTCAAGCCAATCCACAGAGCAACTGGGCCCGTGAGCCACAATTACTGAGCCTGCGCGTCTGGAGCCTGTGCTCCGCAACAGGAAAGGCTGCGATGGTGAGAGGCCCGCGCACCACGATGAAGAGTGGCCCCCACTTGCCACAACTAGAGAAAGCCCTCGCACAGAAACGAAGACCTAACACAGCCATAAATAAAATAAATAAATAAAATTTAAAAAATATATATATATATATTGACATATTATTCTTTCTCCTGAACTCACAGAATATTTTGGATGCAGTTTCTGGGAGAATATTACTTCTTACATCAGATATTAGATGCAATAGTTATGGAAATTCTCCCCCTGGATAACTCCTTTCTCATTCAACACCAAATTACCATTACCATAACAGGTGTGTCAGCTAACCAACATTCTTAAAGCAAATGGGAGTTATGCAATCTTTCACTCACTATCATGCAAGATGAGATGCAATCTCATACACATGCTTGAATTCTAAATCTATTGATGAAGATTGCATTAAAACTTAACAAGAAGAGTCAAGGATTACATTTCCAGGGTGGAATGAATGTGAACTAACAACGTAATGCAATATTAAAAAGTAAGTTTAGGGAGACCTTTAAGATGGCAGAGTAGTAAGACGTGGAGATCACCTTCCTCCACACAAATACATCAGAAATACATCTACATATGGAACAACTCCTACAGAACACCTACTGAACACTGGCAGAAGACCTCAGACTTCCCAAAAGGCAAGAAACTCCCACGTACCTGGGTAGGGCAAAAGAATAGGGATGGGACCTGCACCAGTGGGAGGGAGCTGTGAAGGAGGAAAGGTTTCCACACACTACGAAGCCCCTTCACTGGTGGAGATGGGGGGTGGCGGGGGGAGGCTTCAGAGCCATGGAGGAGAGCACAGCAACAGGAGTGCCAAAGGGCAAAGAGGAAAGATTCCCACACAGAAGTTCAGTGCTGACCAGCACTCACCAGCCCGAGAGGCTTGTCTGCTCACCCGCCGGGGCGGGTGGGGACTGGGGACTTAGGCTTGGGCTTTGGAGGTCAGATCCCAGGGAGAGAACTGGGGTTGGCTGCATGAAGACAGCCTGAAGGGGGCTGGTGTGCCAGAGCTAGCCGGGAGGGAATCCAGGAAAAAGTCTGGACCTGGCTAAGAGGCAAGAGACCATTGTTTCCGGGTGCTCAAGGAGAGGGGATTCAGAGCACTGCCTAAATGAGCTCCAGAGACGGGTGCAGCTGCAGCTATCAGCATGGACACCAGAGACGGGTATGAGACGCTAAGGCTGCTGCTGCAGCCACCAAGAAGCCTGTGTGCAAGCACAGGTCACTACCCACACTTCCCCTCCTATATCCTGTGCAGCCCGCCACTGCCAGGATCCCATGATCCAGGGACAACTTCTCCGGGAGAACACACGGTGCGCCTGAGGCTGTTGCAAAGTCTTGCTGGCCTCTGCTGCCGCAGGGTCGCCCCGCATTCCGTACCCCTCCCTCCCCCTGGCCTGAGTGAGCCAGAGCCCCCTAATCAGTTGCTACTCTAACCCCATCCTGTCTGATCAAAGAAAAGTCACCCTCAGGCGACCTACATGCAGAGGCAGGGCCAAATACAAAGCTGAATCCCAAGAGCTGTGTGAACAAAGAAGAGAAAGGGAAATTTCTCCCAGCAGCCACAGGAGCAGCAGATTAACTCTCCACAATCAATTGATGTACCCTGCATCTCTGAAGTAACTGAATAGACAATGAATCATACAAAAATTGAGGTGGGGGACTTTGGGAACAATGGTAGACTTGGGGTTTGCTTTCTACATCTGATTGGTTTCTGGTTTTATGTTTATGTTAGTTTAGTACTTAGAGTTTATTATCATTGGTAGATTTGTTTATTGATTTGGTTGCTCTCTTCCTCCTTTTTTTAAATTTATAGATATATATATATTTTTCCTTTTTCTCTTTGTGAGTGTGTATGTGAATTCTTCTTTGTGTGATTTTGTCTGTATAGCCATGGTTCTACCATTTGTCCTAGTTTTCTGGTTTGGTTGCTTTCTTCTTTCTTTCATTTGTTTTTTACTTTTTAAAATGATTTTTACATTTTTATTTTTAATAATTTTTAATATTTATTTTAATAACTTTTTAATTTAAATTAATTTAAGTTTTTCTTTCTTTGTTTTTTTCTCCCTTTTCTTCTGAATTGTGTGGTTGACAGGGTCTAGGTGCTCCAGCTGGGTGTCAGGCCTGTGCCTCTGAGGTGGGAGAGCCGAGTTCAGGACACTGCACCACCAGAGACCTCCTGGGTCCACATAATATCAAATGACAAAAACTCTCCTAGAGATCTCCAACTGAATGCTAAGACCCAGCCCCACTCAATGACCAGCAAGCTACAGTGCTGGACATCCTGTGCCAAACAACTAGCAAGACAGAAACACAACCACACCCATTAGCAGAGAGGCTGCCTAAAATCATAATAAGGTCACAGAACCCCAAAACACACCACTGGACGTGGTCCTGCTCATCAGAAAGACAAGATCCAGCCTCAGCTACCAGAATACTGGCACTAATCCCCTCCACCAGGAAGCATAAACAACCCACTGAACCAACCTTAGCCACTGGGGGCAGGCACTAAAAACAACGGGAACTACGAACATGCAGCCTGTGAAAAGGAGACCCCAGACACAGTAAGTTAAGCAAAATGAGAAGACAGAGAAAAACACAGCAGATGAAGGAGGAAGGTAAAAACCCAGCATATTAAACAAATTAAGAAGACAGAGGCACTCTACCTGAAAAAGAATTCAGAGTTGTGAGTGTAAAGATGATCCAAATCTTGGAAATAGAATGGAGAAAATACAAGAAACGTTTGACAAGGACCTAGAAGAACTAAAGAGCCAACAATGATGTACAACACAAAAAAATGAAATTAAAAATTTTCTAGAAGGAATCAATAGCAGAAAAATTGAAACAGAAGAACAGTTAAGTGAACTAAAAGATAAAATAGTGGAAATAACTACTTCAGAGAAGAAGAAAGAAGGAAAAGAATGGAGGACAGTCTCAGAGACTTCTGGGAAAATATTAAATGCACCAACATTCGAATTATAGTGGTCCCAGAAGCAGAAGAGAAAAACAAAGGGACTGAGAAAACACTTGAAGAGATTATAGTTGAAAAAATCCCTAATATGGGAAAGGAAATAGTTAATCAAGTCCAGGAAGCACAGAGAGTCTCATACAGGATAAATCCAAGGAGAAACACACTGAGACACATATTAATCAAACTATCAAAAAATAAATACAAAGAAAAAATATTAAAAACAGCAAGAGAAAAACAACAAATAACATACAAGTGAATCCCATAAGTTTAACAGCTGATCTTCCAGCAGAAACTCTGCAAACCAGAAAGGAGTAGCCGGACATATTTAAAGTGATGAAAGGGAAAAATCTACAACCAAGATTACTCTATCCAGCAAGGATTTCATTCAGATTCGATGGAGAAATTAAAACTTTACAGACAAGGAAAAGCTAAGACAATTCAGCACCACCATATCAGCTTTACAACAAATGCTAAAGGAACTTCTCTAGGCAGGAAACGCAAGAGAAGGAAAAGACTTACAGTAGCAAACCCAAAAGGATTAGTAAATGGTAATAGGAACATACATATCAATAATTACCTTAAAAGTAAATGGATCAAATGCCCCAACCAAAAGACCTAGACTGGCTAAATGGATACAGAAACAAGACCCATATATATGCTGTCTACAAGAGACCCACTTCAGACCTAGGGACACATACAGACTGAAAGTGAGGGAATGGAAAAAATTATTCCATGCAAAGGGAAATCAAAAGAAAGCTAGAAAAGCAATTCTCATATCAGACAAAATAGAGTTTAAAATAAAGTCTATTACAAGAGACAAAGAAGGACACTACATAATGATCAAGGGATCAATCCAAGAATAAGATCTAACGATTGTAAATGTTTATGCACCCAACATAGGAGCACCTCAGTACATAAGGGAAATGCTAACAGCCATAAAAGGGGAAATCAACAGAAACACAATCATAGTAGGGGACATTAAAACTCCACTTTCACCAGTGGACAGATCATCCAAAATGAAACTAAATAAGGAAACACAAGCTTTAAATGACACATTAAACAAGATGGACTTAATTGATATTTATAGGACATTCCATCCAAAAACAACAGAATACACTTTCTTCTCAGGTGCTCATGGAACATTCTCTAGGATAGATCTATCTTTGGTCACAAATCAAACCTTGGTAAATTTAAGAAAATTGAAATCGTATCAAGTATCTTTTCTGACCACAGCGCTATGAGACTGTATATCAATTACAGGGAAAAATCTGTAAAAATCACAAGCACATGGAGACTAAACAATACACTACTTAATAACTAAAAGATCACAGAAGAAATCAAAGAGGAAATCAAAAACCACCTAGAAATAAATGACAATGAAAACTAGAGCTAATCAATGAATTTGGTAAAGTAGCAGGATACATAATTAATGCACAGAAATCTCTTGCATTGCTATACACTAATGATGAAAAATCTGAAAGAGAAATTAAGGAAACACTCACATTTACCATTGAAACAAAAAGAATAAAATACCTAGGAATAAACCTACCTGAGGAGATAAAAGACCTGTATGCAGAAAACTATAAGACACTGTTGAAAGAAATTAAAGATGACACTAACAGATGGAGAGATATACCATGTTCTTGGATTGGAAGAATCAACATTGTGAAAATGACTCTACTACCCAAAGCAATCTACAGATTCAATGCAATCCCTACCAAACTACCGGTGGCATTTTTAACAGAACTAGAACAAATAATTTTACAATTTGTATGGAAACACAAAAGACCCCAAATAACCAAAGCAATCTTGATAAAGAAAAATGGAACTGGAGGAATCAGGCTCCTGAACTGCAGACTATACTATAAAGCTACAGTAATCAAGATAGTATGGTACTGGCAAAAAAACAGAAATATTTATCAATGGAACAGATTAGAAAGCCCAGAGATAAACCCACGCACATGTGGTCACCTTATTTTTAATAAAGGAGGCAACAATACATAATGGAGAAAAGACAGCCTCTTCAATAAGTACTGCTGGGAAAACTGGACAGGTACATGTAAAAAAATGCCATCAGGACACTCATTAGCACCATACACAAAAATAAACTCAGATGGATTAAAGACCTAAATGTAAGGCCAGACACTCTAAAACTCTTAGAGGAAAATATAGGCAGAATACTCTATGACACAAATCACAGCAATATCGTTTTTGACTCACCTCCTCGAGAAATGAAAACAGAAATCAACAAATTGGACCTAATGAAACTTAACAGATTTTGCACAGCAAAGGAAACTATAAACAAGACAAAAGGACAATGCTCAGAATGGCAGAAAATATTTGCAAATGAAGCAGCTGACATATTATTAATCTCCAAAATTTACAAGTAGCTCATGCAGCTCAACATCAAAAAAAACCAAACAACCCAATCCAAAAATGGGCAGAAGACCTAAATAGACATTTCTCCAAAGAAGATATACAGATTGCCAACAAACTCATGAAACAATGCTCAACATCACTAATCATTTGAGAAATGTAAATCAAAACTACAACGAGGTATCACCTCATACCAGTCAGAATGGCCATCATCAAAATATCTACAAACAATAAATGCTGGAGAGGGTGTAGAGAAAAGGGAACCCTCTTGCACTGTTGGTGGGAATGTAAATTGATACAGCCACTAAGGAGAACAGTATGGAGGTTCCTTAAAAAACTAAAAATGGAACTACCATATGACCCAGCAATCCCACTACTGGGCATATACCCTGAGAAAACCATAATTCAAAAAGATTCATGTACCACAATGTTCATTGAAGCTCTATTTACAATAGCCAGGACATGGAAGCAACCTAAGTGTCCACTGACAGATGAATAGATAAAGAAGATGTGGAACATATATACAATGGAACATTACTCAGCCATAAAAAGAAACGAAATTGAGTTATTTGTAGTGAGCTGGATGGACCTAGCATCTGTCATACAGAGTGAAGTAAGTCAGAAAGAGAAAAACAAATACAGTATGCTAACACATATATACGCAATCTAAAAAAAAAAGGAAAAATATAATCATTCTGAAGAACCTAGTGGCAGGACAGGAATAAAGATGCAGACATAGAGAATGGACTTGAGGACACAGGGAGAGGGCAGGGTAAGCTGGGACGTAGTGAGAGAGTGGCATGGACTTATATATGTACTACCAAATGTAAAATAGATAGCTAGTAGGAAGCACCCGCATAGCACAGGGAAATCAGCTCTGTGCTTTGTGACCACCTAGAGGGGTGGGAAAGGGAGGGAGATGCAAGATGGAGGAGATATGGTGACATATGTATATGTATAGCTGATTCACTTTGTTATAAAGCAGAAACTAACACACCATTGTAAAACAATTTTACTCCAATAAAGATGTTTAAAGAAAAATCTGTTTAAATATCATGGAAAAGCAAATCATGGTATAGTAGAGGAATATTGTAGAAACCTTGAAAATAATTGTTACATAAAAATTAAACTAAAATTAGGAATATAGTGCAAAAATGTTCATAATGCAAAACAGATAATCTATGCTTATTAATATTATTTAAGATTGTTGATTACAAAATGGTCAGACATTTTACATAATTATAATAGCTTGCAAGAAATGAGTCCATATTTCTAGAAAAAGAAAGAGTAATATAATTTTCTAAGCCCTAAATACGCTTATACCAAATTTAAAATTCTAATATAGTATTAGCACATTACCATGATTTATGAAAAGAAATATTTTCATAGGTCAGTCTTCATTTTCAATAAATAAAAAAAATTTAGAAATTTGCAAGATCTCTTAAACATTAAGATTTAACTTTTAGCTTTATACTTAAGCTGCAAACTGTTTTTTTCTAATTTTATTTTGCTTTTTATGTTTATTGATGATGCTTTTTACTAGTTTTCTTTTTTTCTTTTTAAGGGAACAAATATGGACTCTTTCTCTTGAACTATGGCAAAAGTAATATTCTGACAAAAAGAGAAAAAGTGAATATCTGGATGGAAAAAAATTCCTGCAGACATCTCTATCCCTGGTGATTTTTGCTTGGTTTCCAAAACCTATGGAAAACAATTAAGAGAAAAAGTACAAGACTTGTCCTAGTGGAAGTTCCAAAGAATACCCTCAATTAATGCTAAATCACAAAGAATTATAGTCCTTAAGAGTAAACTAGAAATGAATTCATTCCTCCAAGAGACAGCAAAGACATTTACCTTTCAAAAACTTGATACTGAATTTAAACAAAAAATTATCTGCACAGAATTTATACAATTTATAAAAATGGCATTTTTCTATGAGATTAATTTTCTGTAAATGTATTGTAGATGGAATTATGTATGCATATTCTGTTAAAGGCATATTTTAAAAATGTTTTCATGCAATACTTTTACCTATTGTTTTGCTGTAAGGCTATTATTGCTTGTTCCTCACTCCAGGGGAAGATTAATATTTGTACCTTCAAGTGTGATGCAGGCTTCCTTTTTATATTTAACTTTTTAATCTATTGGAATACATATTGATGTTTGGTATGATGAAGGGATTGAGCTTTATTTTTTTTCACAATTGATTTTCTCTTGGATCATTATTTTTTAGATGGTATTAAAATTATGTGTGGGTAAGTTAAAGAAGAATTACCTAGAAAATATTCAGAGTTTTCTTTAGTGAGTTCTATTCCCTTCTGTTCATTTTATTCATAGGTATATGTTTGCACGTATGGCTTATTTCATAGTATGTAACTAAATGTTGGGGGTTTAGAGAAAGCATTTAAAATTTTTTATTTTGTACCATATGATACAGTACAATATGCTTACTTCTGATAGCTGCCTACATTTTTTGGTTTGCTTTTTTTATTTTTATGTTTTTGGTACAATAAATACCTCACTGGTTCTTTTTTTTTAAAAAGATATTTAATGCTAGACTAAAGTTTTACTACTCTTTTATTGTCATTTGGGTTGTGTTTAGTAACAGAAAAGTACAGTTCTTTTCCTGTTTTCTTTTCTTGCTTTGTTTATCTATCTTTATTTCTCCTTTCCTTGATAATAATGTCACAAACCTTTCTTTTTCTGCTTTTTTGTTTATGTATAATTGTTCATCATTTCCATTTATTTTTGCATGTATGGTTGCTTATTCATTGTGCTTTGAGCATTTTGTAGACAATGTATAGTTTTGGGGTTTTTTTAAACCAAATCTGAGAATCTTATTCATTTAAAGTTTAACCCAGTGTCCTACTGAATAAATTTAATTGTACATGGTCAGATTGTTTCATCACTTTTCTTTTTTTTTAATGTTTCACTGTTTCCCTTAGTTTCCATATCTTACAATAAGCAGAATAATGCATTTTTTAAAAAATACATGCAGTATAGTCTAAACTAAAAGATCAACATGAAGGTGATGTACAGATACTGTGAAGAAAATGAGATACTTTTAGTGACTACTATTTGAATATTAGTAAATTTCTTAGGGGCAGGCTATATTTTTACATTTTAATTAGATTATAGCTAGGTCATTAACTGCAAAATAACTAATATCTCTTTTAAACACATCTACATGGAAAACTTGTCTTAAAATTTTCTTGTCAACAACTAAGGGACATTAATATTTTTAATGGACTAATATTTATTTCATGGCTGAATATGAATATCAATGAAATGAGGATTTTAATAAGTTGTTTTCATATTGTACAAAATACTGGTTATTATATTGAGGAAGGTAAAACTAATAGATCATATCCTTAAATGTGTTATAAAATTATTGGGAAAAATAACTTAATGTTTAA
This sequence comes from Balaenoptera musculus, assembly GCF_009873245.2. NCBI lineage: Eukaryota > Metazoa > Chordata > Mammalia > Artiodactyla > Balaenopteridae > Balaenoptera > Balaenoptera musculus. Next base: position 88,700,581 of record NC_045796.1, on the reverse strand, counting down.
AACCACACTCTAAATAATTTAAAAGATTTTCTATTGGGGGTTGGGGATACAGACTAGACATAATGTTAGATTTCAAAGAAGAAAGGACATAACCATAAGGAGAGATTTCACCAGAACAAGTTTGTGAAGTACCAGAGTAGGAGCTAGTTTTATTATGCCATTTAGTTATTCAGTCCACCCTTGAATAAACAGCTTTTCCTTGACTGCATGAGCTCCTTTGATGGCAGAAAGGACAATCTATTATCCTTGTATACTATGAAGACACAATAATGTTGAAAGAACAATTATATCAATACTAAATATTAATTATTAAAAATAAAAATATTAACTATTTAAATATTTTCTACAATATATTTGTTACCATCAACAATATTACACTCTAAAATGGTATAAAAATAGCTGCCAGAAACATATCTTGACATTTTTTTTATATTAAGGTCCTTTCTTTCAGTAAAATTATACCCATCTTGATGAGAAATGATTTCTTGACATCCTTATAAAAATTCACATATATTATACCTTAAAATATCAACATACTCTCCTTATTAAGAACAGAATGCTTAATTTATTCCAAAATGATTGACATTAGTAATTGACAAAAATGAAAATTATGTCTTCTTTAAATATCTTTGGCCGGATGGTTGTGGAGAAGTTTAAAAGAACATGATCATCTGTTACCCTTACAAAAATATGAAAACAGTAAAAGCACACATCTTATGTTGAAGGAAAGAATTAAATTTTCAATCAGCATGTTGTGAATGAGATTAGAATTTCTTTCAGAGAAAGCAAATCAATGAACGCTGTATGTTATATCCTGTTTACAGCACCTGCTTCTCTGAGAATTTGTTTTTTTTGTTTTTTTTTTTTTACATTTGAAGGAAATTGGGAAATAATAAATACAATTCAAAGAGGAAAAGAGCTGATTTGTTTATTTAAATTTAAATACTCCCCATAGCAAATTTTACATAAAACAAAAAATGAATCAATGGTTCAACTTGTATGGTTTATTTTTATATTCCCATAGCTTTCTGCATCCCAGAGAGTTGTTGTTTGATAGCTGTCTCTAAAATTATACTGAACTGAGAGTAAATAAATATTAACAATAATCTATTAAAATATTCACATTCTGTGCCGAAATTGTTATGATTATTGGACAACCAGATGGAGTTATTATAGAACTGAAATGAATAAAACCTGAGGACTGAAGAGGTTTATCTGCTTGATCTTTCATTCATAATCTGACTTAATCCATTGCTCACTTACAGCAATTTATAGAAAATATATACGATAAAGTAGAAATAAATAATATGCTCTCAAGATTGTGGGAGTATAAATATAGGAGATATAGCTTTTAAGAGTTAATTTACTATTGCCAGTAGTCTTATTGTAATTAAAACTTAAACAAATCTACTTGTTTTTTTCTTACATCACTGGAAATTATTCCACAATTAAATGACTGATGAATAAATGTTGACATTTTGATTTTATCTGCAACATGGTACTATCTAATCAATAATTGTTCTTTTGTATCACTAAATATGTTCAAATCCTAATTTGTAGTATGCTACCAACAAAACCTGAGACTTCAGACTCAATTTGAACCCATTAAATAGATCCAGGAAAGCTAAATTGTCAATCTACAGTTTATTTTTTATATATATTTATCGAATTTTGAAATAATGAAGAAAATAGGAAGTACATTACAAAATAATGAGAACATGATCAAATAAGGATCATACCTAGTAACCAATTGATTTCACAAAAACAACCTTTAATTTCAATTACAAAGTCTCTAATTTTGTAATATCTAATTAGTTCCATAGAATATGGAACGTTAAAATTGGGAAAATGCTGAAAGGTCTTTGGAATTACAACTGGGAGGTCAGCCTGCTAACTACCTTATATTATCAGACATGGGCAATCAGTAGATGATTTCGTAGGGCAATTCCTAGGGTTTTTCAAAGCCTGTTGATTATAACAATATTCAAGCTTGCACACAAAGATCTGAGCACCCGGTTCATAAATATTACAATCAAGTTCATATTGTTTTTAAGGAAAATTCTAGTCTTTCTTCAGAAGTTCATTCCACTTGGGTGGCTTTGAACTCCATGTTTATTAATGGACTGAATCAAGACCTTTCCCTTCTAGTAAAAAGGACTTGGATAGAATGGGAAACTATGTTTTCTCCAGATTTAGGTAATCTGGCAAACCAGATTTCTCCACCTCCAAAGAAGACCACCAAAATCCTTGATCTTCAACTCCAGCAAACAAAGGCTCTTAAATAAAATCAAAACCCACCTTGTTTCTGCTATTATTGCAAACAGCTAGGATATTGAAAAGAGACTGTTACAAATTCAAGTACTACAGGTACCTTCAGCCCTCTAACCAGCCTTTCCAATGTCCTCCCAATTATCAATGATGGGCTTCAAAGAGATACAGGAGATCTTCCCAATCTTCCCTCTTAATCAGCTTGGAGAAACATCTCTCTAGATTTGGGATGAATCTTTTCCTGTCCTAGTTGACACCAGAGTCGCACTCTTGGTGCTCAATCCCTCCCACTGCTATAAAACAGCCCCCTCAGAGTTGAAATACTATGGATCTCTAATGAACCTAACACGTTCCTGTCTCTGAAATTATTCCATTTTAATTAGGCCCTTAGAGATACACATACTTTTCTTCTTAGTTCCTCCAGCCCTACCCATTTACCAGGCTGAGATTTCTTAAGTATCATGTTTGAATTTCTTTCTACCAAAAGGTGAAAATAATTTTAGAATTTAAACAGTAGTCATCAAAGTAAGGAACCAGGTGAATTAAATGAAATTTTGACATCTTTTATTTGTTCCATTTCTGACTGTACTAGAGCAGATTCTGGAAACACTAATCTTTTGTCCCTATTGAATCAGCTACCACCCTCCTTACAGGAAAAATCTCCAACTGATATTGGCAAAATTCACAGCACACCTCCCATCAAGATTCAACTAGATCACTCAAAACCTCCTCTCAGAATTAATCAGTACCTTATAACTAAAGAAGCCCTTCAAGGCATAAAGCTCATAATAGAAGATCACAAGGATCAAAGCCTCATTATCCCTTGTACTAGTCCCTGTAACACTTCTATTTTACCAGTGAGAAAAGTCTAAGGGCCAAAGGTGGAGGTTTGCCCAGGACCTCTGAGCAATAAACAACACTGTTATCCCTCAAAACCCTATTGTTCCTAACCCTCATGCTTTCCTAACATCCATTCCTTTCTGAAACAAATTCTTTACTGTAATTTATGTATGCATTTTGTTTCTTGGTATTCCAGTTGATGAAGTTGGCCAATACCAATTGCCTTCCATTGGAAAGGAAAACAATTTATGTGGACCTTATCATTTTTCCCAAATCCCAAAGGTTGATCTCCATGATATAAAGTTCCCTTGGTGTTATAATTTGTTGCATTATGTAGATAAGTTTCTTCTTTGCTCTCCTTCTCACAGGAGCAAGCCTCCTCACAAGAAGATAGTATCCACTTGCTAAAGCTTTTAGTCTTAAAGGAACATAAGGTTAACAAAAAAAAATTGCACTTTGCCCCAACCAAGGTTTGATATCTAGGGCATCTGATATCAGAACAAGGGCTACCTAGATCCAGATAGTTAACATGGTGTCCTAGGTTTCCCCAAACTGAAAACTAAGAGCCAACTGCAAGGTTTTCTTGGGCTAATAGGCTATTGCCAAAATTGGATTCCAGATTTTTCTTTTATGGCCAAATCTTTGTATGTTTTACTAAAAAGCAATAACTCTGACCCAATTTTATGAGAAAATTTGGATGATGAAGATTTAAAGCCTTAAAGGACAGTTTGATGAAACCACCTGCCCTCAGACATCCCAATGATCAGGTTCATTTTTTGGTTTTGCATATAAAAATGAAGGGAATGTCCTTGGGGTACTCACCCAAAAATATACAGGGACCACCGTCAACCCATAGGGTATTATAGCCAGCAAATGAACCCTGTGACATGGGGATTCCCCCTTACTTTAGAGCCATTATGACCACTGAACTTTTTGTAAGGCTACCAAGAAAATCATTGTGGGAACACCTTTAAACATCTTTGTATCTCATGTATTAGAAGTTCTCCTGAATTTTCACCACACTGAACATTTCTCAGCCAACTGCCTTACCTCCTATGAAGTTCTTTTGTTAACTGCTCTTTGAGTAACCTTTTTACATTGAAATAACCTTAACCCTACTACTCCTCTCCCTCTGTCACCAACAAAGTCTGTCATGACTGCTTAATGCTGATGGACCACCTCCTGACTCCTCATGATGATCTACAGGAAATTCCTCTGGGAAATATTGACTTCTCATGGTTCACTGATGGTTCTTATTTAAAAGGTGATGATGGCAAATATTGTGCTGGGTATGCCCTTGCAACTCCTTTTGATGTTATTGAGGTAGCACTTTTACCTATGGATACTTCAGCCCAACAGACTGAATTTTACACACTTACATGGGATTTGTACTTTAGCCAAGGACAAAACTGCCAATGTTTATACTGATAGTAGATATGATTTTAGAGTAGTTCCTGATTTTGCAATGTTGTGGAAGCAACATAGCTTTCTGACTTCCAGTGGAAATAATATTTAAAATGTTCCCTGTATTCAGGAATTATTGAATGCAATACTTTTATCTGCCACTGTAGCTGTGATTAACATTCTGGTACATTCTAGACTTGACTCTCTGGAAGCTAAGGGTAATCAGCTTGCTGACATTTCTACAAGTAATGCTGCCCTTAAAGAGACCAACAGCAGCCAAACCTCTGTCATGGTTCAAAGGAATATTTCCCCAAATGATAATTTAGTACAAATGGCTAGAGAAGCCCAATGATTGGCCTCAGAAAGGGAAAAACAAGATGGAAAATTCGACAATTGTTCATTTGATAAAAAGAGAAAGCTCTGGTTTGGACCAAATAACAAACCAGTTCTACTGCAGGCTCTAAAATTCCCACCCTTCACCATGGTACATGCATTAAACTATTTGTCTACTGACAAAATGATAGCCTTCATGAATCAATATTGGTGGGGAAACATTAACAAAGGTGCAAAAAGTGCCTACCTACTTGTTCCACTTGTCTAAATTACAAACCAGGGTAGCCTGTTCATACTGCTCCTGGAGATTGTAAACAGCCTAATTGGCAATTTGAGGTCTGGCAAATGGATATCATGCAACTTCCTCCTCTAATGGATATAAATATGTTTAGTCATCATCTGTATGTTTTCACTGTGGACTGAAGCCTTCCCTTGCAGACAGGCTGCTGCCTCTTCTGTGGCTAAAGTCCTTTTGGAAAATATTATCCCTCCCTGGGGAACTCCTGTTGAACTTCATAGTGATGGAGGAAGTCATTTTATTGGCCTGGTACTTCGACAAATCTGTGCTGTTTGGTCAATTTTACACACCTTCGCTAAGCTTCCCACCCTCATGCTTCTGGCTTATTTGAACACATTAATAACATCATTAAGACTCAATTGGCAAACATTGTAGAGGTCCTCCAAATACTTTAGCCAAAAACATTGTCCTTGGTCCTTCTAAATCTTAAATCTGTCTCTTTTGGAACTTATAATCTCTCCTTCTTTGAGCTAGTCACAGGATACCCAATGCCTTTGACTTCTGCTTCTCTTGACCCACAACTGATATGAGGAGAGATACTCCAATATTGCCAAGGACTAATTGCTTCTATTAAAAACAACTGTGTTTTGGTAGAGCTATCTTTTTAGAGTGTGCCCTCAAGAAATGAAGACCTTAAGCATCACACTTTGCAACCTGGAGATTTCACCTATTGGAAAATACACCTCCAGAAAAAGTTTCTTCAATCTTTCTGGAAAGACTCCTATCAAGTACTACTAACTAACCCCTGTGTCACCAAACTGCAAGGAATAGACTCTTGTATTCTCATGACACACATAAAGAAAGTACAAAACACTGACTGGACCTGCACATCATCTGGTGACCTGAAAGTAAAGATTTCCTGGAATTGAAGCAGATGACATCTGATGACAGCTTTCCCAAGATATCTGGACCAGGCCTGTTCAAAGTTTGTCACCAAACTTTGATGCTGATGTAATGCTTCAATGATCTTCAGTATCTGTGGTCTTGGTAACATATGGATGTTAGATGAAAAGTGCCTGAGAGCTCTCCCTCTACACCTCTTGTTACTCCCATATAACTTCAATAGGTTTCCAGTTTTTGCACTATACCTCCTACATGGGACACTACATCCAGGACAAAAAGCCACTGAAACCAGAAAAGTTGACTCTTGATCAATGATGATTTCAGGGAAAGATCTCCATCAGAAAGGGAAAATGTTAAATATTTAATAAACAAAAACCTCAATTAACCTCCATCCAGAGACTAGAAAGGGGAGCTCTCATGCACTGTAATGATAGTAGAGTCCCACAGGAAGAAGGAATTCTCTTCTTTGCAAGGACTCAGCCAACGAAAAGCCATGGGCTCCTTGTTTACTACAGCCCTCCTAGCTTCCACTTCCTCCTATTAAAGAGTTCTCCTGCCCCTGCCATGTAGGAACTTGCACGTGGCTGACTATGGTTGCAGATCCTGAATGATAGGGCTCTGGTGACCCCAAATAAACCCATCTTTCCTGGAGAAGTATCTGGCAGTCTCTTTGTTTTATATCAACAGTACATGCATGACACTATACATACATACTAGAGTATATGTTATAAAATAGTGTGTAGTACATGATAGTACTTTTAAGTATCTATCATCTATCTATCTATCTATCTATCTATCTATCTATCTATCTATCTATCTATCTATCTATCTATCTATCATCTCCTTAGAGGAGAGACCAGAAGGATAAGCATTAAAATATTTAGAATGGCATGTCTCTGTGGTTGAATTAAATGTGATTTTCTTTTTAACATTATTTTTAATTGCACATTTAAAAATTTTTTTCCCATTAAACATGCACTAATTCTGAAATAAATGGGTTATAATTTTAAAGTCTGGTTAATATATTCTCAAGGAATTGACTTTGAAAATATAAACATAAGTGTTTGTTTCCTATTAAACAGAAATGCTCATGAATTTTTTTGTTTGTTTGTTTGTTTGCACTTGTGTGGCAGTTAATTCTAACTTCAGGAATAAATCTACTTCACAAGGGTAGGTGTCACCTATAGACAGTTAGTCCTCTGGGTAAAATAGTAACTTGTAAATGACAATAAAATTTAGTGAAGAGAAGCTTGTTACCGTTTATTAACTCACAAATCACAAACAAAATGTACTGCTTTATGGACTATTGTAATGGATTTTATGCATAATCTTGAATTAATGGATGCTCCTTTTTCTTAAGAGATGTTAGTTTACCATTCTGGGTTGAATTTATCTTGCAATACTTCTTTCAAAGCTCTCTATGTTTCTGGAGAAGTCCCTTCCTGACCTCTGCTTTCATTTAAGCTAGCTTTGTCTTCTCACATACACTCAATTAAACTCTTTGTTCCCTTTATCCTTTCCATTATTATCGTTAATAACACTGGAAACTCCCAACTTCATTTTCTCAGGTAATTAAATTGGTGAATTATTTTCTCATTAATCTGGATATTTTTAAATGACCCTTCCCTTTAATGCAACTTTCAACCTTAATGCCTTTTGTCTCTTTCCCACAATTAAACTGGACATGATTTCTTAGAATCTTGAAAGTAGAGGCTTGGAAAAGCACCACTGCTTCTCATGAGGTCAGTAAAGCTTAGTATACTTTATTTTTGCTTGTAAATTTCTACTTGTTTTATACTTTCTAAAGAACCTGGAATTAAAGAATGAAAGGATATTTTTCAAATCTTTCTTCTTTCTTTCACATTTATGTCATCCTGTAGCAATCTGTAGGGGAAATAACAAATAACTGAAAAAAAATATTCAAAGGGACCATGTGAGTCAGGGAATTTTATATTTTACAACAGTTATAAATTTATTAAGTCAATTTCCAAACTGTTGATGCAGTTACTTTTGAATTTTCTTAATATGCATATTAACTTCAAATTACTATATTTTATTCCTTACACTTACATTGATATTTTTATTTTACAGGCATAACTCAGAGATATTTCATTTTACATCCAGACCACAGACATAAAGCAAATATCACAATAAAATGAGTCACAGAGTTTTTTTTATTTCCCAGTGCATATAAAAGTTATGTTCACACTATACTGTAGTCTAGTAAGTGTGCATTAGCATTATGTCAAAAAAATTACACACCGTAATTAAATAATACTTTATAGCTAACCATGATCTGAGCATTAAGCAAGCTGTAATCTTTCTGCTAGTGGAGGGTCTTGCCTTTAACGTTGATGGCTGCTGACTGATCAGGGTGGTGGTTTCTGAAGGTTGAGATGGTTTTGGCAATTTCTTAAAATATAAAGCAATGAAGTTTGTCACATTGATTGACTCTTTCTTTCATGAACAATTTCTCTGTTGAATGTAATGCTGCTTCCTAGCATTTTACCCACAGTAGAATTTCTTTTGCAATTAGAGTCAGTCCCTTCAAAACCTGCAGCTGCTTTATCAACTAAGTATATGTAATATTCTCAATCCTTTGTTGTCATTGCAACAATCTTCACAGCATCTTCACAGGAATAGATTCCATCTCAAGAAACCACTTTCTTTGCTCATCTGTAAGAAGCAACTCCTCATCCATTCAAGTTTTGTCATGAGATTACAGCAATGTGGTCAAATCTTCAGGCTCGACTTCTAATTCCAGTTCTTTTGCTATTTCCACCTCATCTGCTGTTACTTTCTCCACTGAAGTCTTGAACCCCTCAAAGTCTTCCAGGAGGATTGCAATCAACTTCTTCCAAACTCCTGTTAATGTTGATATGTTGACCTCTTCTCAAGAATCAAGAATGTTCTTAATGGGATCTAGAATGATGAATACTTTCTGGAAGGTTTTCAATTGCCTTTGCCCAGATCCATCAGAAGGATCACTATCTATGACAGCTATAGCCTTACAAAATATATTCCTTAAATAATAGGACTTGAAAGTTGAAATTACTTTGTGATCCATAGGTTGCAGAGTGGATTTTATGTTAGCAGGCATGAAAACAACCTGAATCTTGTTATGCATCTCCATCAGAGCTCTTGGGTGACCAGTACATTGCCAAATGAGCAGTTAACATTTTAAAATAAACTTTTTTCTAAGCAGTAGCATTTTAAAAGAAATCTTTTTTTCTAAGCAGTAGATCTCCATAGTAGGCTTAAAATATTCAGTAAACCATGCTGTCAACAAGTGTGCTGTCACCCAAGCTTTGTTTTCTCATTTATAGAGCACAGGCAAAGTAAGTTATCATAATTCTTAAGGGTCCTGGGATTTTTCAGAAGGTAAATGAGCACTGACTTCAACTTAAAGTCACAGCTTCATTAGACCCTAACAAAAGAACCAACCTCTCCTTTGAAGCTTTAAAACCAGACATTGATTTCTCCTCTCTAGCTATGAATGTCCTAGATGACATCTTCTTCTAATTTAAGATTGTTTCATCTACATTGAAAATCTGTTGTTTGTGTTACCACCTTCATTAATTATCTTAGCTAGATCTTCTGGATAACTTGCTGCAGCTTCTACATCAGCACTTGCTGCTTCATCTTGCAATTTGATGTTGCAGAGATGGCTTATTTCCTTAAACCTCATGAACCAACCTCTGCTAACTTCTTCTGCAGCTTCTTCACTTCTCTCAGCCTTCATAGAGTTGAAAAGAGTTAAAGCCTTCCTCTGGATTAGGCTTTGGCTTAAGGGAATGTTGTGGCTGGTTTGATGCTCTATCCAGACCACTAAAACTTTCTCCGTATCAGCAATAAGGCTATTCATTTTCTTACCATTTGTGTATTCACTGGAGTGACACTCTTAACTTCCTTCAAGAATTTTTCCTTTGCATTTACAATGTGGCTAACTGTTTGGTCCCAGAGGCTTAGCTTTCAACCTATCAGCTTTTGACATGCCTTCCTTGAACACTTAGAGGTTTTTGTAGTGTTATTAATTGACCTAATTTCAGGGTTGTTGTGTCTCAGGGAATAGGGAATCCCTAGGAGAGGGAGAGAGACTAGGGAATGGCCAGGAGGTGGAATAGTTAGAATACACACATTTATATATTAAGATCACCATCTTATAGGGGTGTGGTTTGTGGTGCCCCCAAATAATGACAATAGTAACATTAAATATCACTGATCACAGATCACCATAACAAATATAATAGAAATGAAAAAGTTTAAAATACGGTAAGAATTACCAAAATGTAACACAGAGACTCAAAGTGAGCAAATGCCGTTGAAAAAATGGTGCCAATAGGCTTGATCAAGGCAGGGTTGCCACAAACCTTCCATTTATAAAAAATGCAATATCTTCAATGTGTAAAAGAGAGAAGCACAATAAAAGGAGATCTGCCTGAATGTGGAAGCTAATTTGAATAATTCTCAGTAAACAGTTGGCTTTCAGCACATGAATTTCAAGTATTGGCTCATTAAGTATCAGGATTGTTTAAGCCAGTTTTTTGTGCAGTTAGTGTTTTTAAACCCTGTGTGCTACATATACCCTGGTTTAAATCGTTGATTCAAAATAAATAATGTTAGCTCATTATGTGAAAATAAAGAAACTGAACTCAAGTTACTTTAATTCTACTTGAGCATTTAAAGATTTTAATTATGTTTACAAACTAGAATCCTGAAAAAGAACACAAAGTGTGATAAAGATTTTGCTGAATTGAGCAAAATCTATTCATTAACATTTATTTTTAAAATTCTAATTGTTTAAAACAAAGGATATAACAAGAGAATAGTGATTGTTCATAATTATTACATGATTTGTATTAAAATTAAATTTTTCATGTAGATGACAGAGGTGTTAAAAATGATTGGCTCAGGTTGTATACATACTAGGTAGGCACTAAGGCATAACTCATTCAGGAGTTTGATGTAAGTAATGTAAGTATAATTGTGTGGCTGGTATAAGGGATGAATATCCCAGATTAGTAGGAAATGAGATTGTTAAAGTAGTCAGAGGGTGTATATTAATATTGTGTCCAGCCCATAACTTAGCAAGCCTTTACATTGATTGATTACTTCATTTAATTATTCATTCCTTCAATGGTTATTTATTGAGTCTGTATTATATTCTAGGTATTTGCCTCAGCATTGAGAATACAGATATGAGCAAGAAAAACTCAGAGCCTATGTTCACTGTTCATGTAGCTTAACTTTCAAAATTATACATAACAGAAGTTGAAAAACCACATAGTTGAAACTACTAACTACATAGATATCCAATGTAACTAATAAAAGCACTCCTGTCTATTGATATGATTCAAAATACAAATTTATTAATTTTTTAATTAAAAAATAACTTCATGTAAGGTCATATGACAAAGTAGGTGACTTTTGTAATCTCAGGGTAGCAACACATTTACTATAAATATATGGTTAGCAGTTTTTACCCCATGTCAGCTGTTCAATTATTGGTCTATGTTTAAAAAACAGTATGAATTAAATTCTATATTGTCAGAATTAGAATATTTTTAAAGTCTAAATATCTAGGTTGATTAGGCCCATTAACTTATTGTTAGTAAAATTGGCTTTGAAACATCACTTGCCATATCACCTCAATTATATACTTAAATTTAGGACATTATTTTTATGTCTGATTATACTTTCTCATAGCTATGGTATTGAAACACTGAATCATTTTTACACAAATCTTCTAAAATGATGTCATATTAAATTGTATGGCTCTGTTGTTTAAAATTAATATAAAGCATTTAAAACATGAAAAGAAGTTTGCGGGCAATGTATTTTCACTCTCATAGAATTGCCATAACTGATCTTAAGTATTAAATGGTCCTTAAGATAAAGTTTGCGCAACTACCTAGGTCACCACACAATTATGATGCCTTCTAGAGAATACCTTTTCCTAGTCTTCATTTAATAATTTCTGACTTCTGTAAATTGATCCTGAGCACTTACACAACCTTCCCAATAAAACAATATCTCCTTTAACTATTTTAACACCAGTATAGAAAGCAAGTATGATTATGCATAATGGGAAAAAGGAGAGCAAGCACACTTTAAAAGTTGTGTGATTACTGAGGAATTCCTGTCGTTCCAGTGGTTAGGACTCTGCACTCACACTACCAAGGGTCTGTGCTCAGTCCTTGGTCAGGGAACTAAGATCCCACAAGCCCTGAAGCACGAAAAAAAAAAAAAAATGTGTGTGTGATAACTTATATAAGAAGGATTGGGTTTTTTTGTTTGTTTGTTTGTTTTGTTTTTTGCCATATAATGATGTGTACCTAACAAAAATTGTCTAAGCTCAAGCTATTTTACTACTAGTATTTTCAGATTCATGTGTCCCAAGCTGTACATAGGCTCATGCCTTTCAAAGATAAGAACATTGCCTATTCCAGCATCTCACTTGTTTGCAATTTCAGACCAACACCTGTACACATCAAATTTATGAATATCTATGTGAAACTATGACCAAAAGCAGCCTCCAAAGTTCTCTAAGAATCTTACCTAACCATTCCCTTTAGAGACATGAGGAAGAATCAGGCAAGTTGATACTCTCCCTTGCTCAATCTAGTCAGCTTTGTTTGGTCAACAAGTTTCCCAGACTGACTTTGTATGGTGACATGGGGAGGGGATGGGGGCTTCATTGTTGAATCTCACCTTTGAGAAAATCATTAATTGACTCACTGTGTGTCAAGCATTTGAGCCAAACCTGGAATTAAGGAACTTCAATCCAAAATACCCTCAGCCACCTGTTTTCTCTCTCTCTCCATTGTTATATGGGTCTGAATAAACACTACACTCATTTTCTAGTTGAAGTCAGCTACCCATCTTTGCCCCATCTGAATTACACATTATGAAATTGCTGGAGAAATTGAGAAAACTAAACTGACATTTGCTTTTCTTTTTTGCTGCACCACGCCGCATGTGGGCCTTAGTTCCCCAAGCAGGGGACGAACCTGTGCCCCTGCATTGGGAGCTCAGAGTCTTAACCACCAGACCACCAGGGAAGTCCCAACATTTGTCATTTAAAATCCACAAAACTCAACTGCATACACAAAACTACCTAGAAACCCTGCTACTATGGCCCAGTAAGTTGCTTTTTTATTTTATTTCATGACATATGTTTTTCTCTAAAATCTTCCAAATCTTTCCTTCCTTTTCTCTCATTGACAACTTCAGTTTTTCACTGAGAAAACAGAAACACTTGACAGAAATTCATCACTCTTCCCATGGAAATAATCTTCCAAATCATCTATCTGTACAAAATATTTCTGTCCGTAACCATGTACAAAATGCCCCTGCTTCTTACAAAGTTCACTTCCTCCATAAGCAAGTTATGACAAGTCAAATAAAAATGCCTGGAAACACGAAATATTTGTTTCTAAAATACTTGTTTTAGAATAACTGTTCTTGCCAAGGAGTTTATATATTGTTATCTTTGTCTGACTCATTTTTTAGAGGTAGGACTCATTATTTTTATTGAAAAGAAACATAAATTATTTGTTTTTTTATTGAATTTGAACTAAATCTGCCTAAACTTTAATCAAAAAGTAACTTGTTAAAAGGGAAAAAAAAGCTAAAATTTCAGGTCACGACCTTGCACTTTTAGGAAAGTACATCAAGTTAAGTATGCTGCACTGAACATTAGATTGTCCAATTGAGAAATGTTAATTTTAGAAATTTATCTTAACATTTGCACTGTTTAATTGGTAATAGTGATGTGAAAGACTGAACGTTGTTCTTTTACCACAAGTCATCTGTTTTAGTAAAGATTCAGCTAATGCCTAAGAGTAAGGAGCTTCTTAAAGTGAATTTATAAAGTTCCTTTGTCATTTATAAACTAAAAGCTTTTCTAGTCATAGGCTGTTACTTTGTTATGTTCCCTTGGAATTTTCCCTCATTAAAATACATCTCTTTCACACTCTGCATCTTGTGTGTGTATATTTGCATACTGATACATATGCATATACACATACACATGATCCACATAGATTTTTATAAAATCATCCAAACTAATTAACATATATATTTGCCCAAAGGGTTGGGTCTTAAAAGAACTTAGTCCAGACAGAGACCCAAAATAAATATTATCAACTCTAGTCAAGAATTTGGTAAACCACTTATGGGTTAACGTAGTGCATCTCAATTGTTAAAATGTTTATCTCTTAAACTTCAGTTTCTAATATACAAATGTCAAGTACCCCCAAACTATTAAATCCAATTTAACAAAAATAATTGGTGGTCAGTGGAAGACTCCAAATTTGATGTATTGGTCATATTTCTCAAGCTCAATTCCCTACTATGTACATCATGGTAAATTATTTTGTTGTCTTAATATAATCATATAATAAAAAGTAAGGGGGGTAGAACTATGAATACTTTAAGAAACAATGGATTTGTTTTTATACTAATAAAGATTTGAACTTATGAGATTGAACTATGTGGAGCCAAGAGCTTTATGGTCAGAAGTACATTAAAAAATGGGGTTGATTCAAAATTTATCTTAAAATGTAATAAAACTGATAAATACAGAAAACCAACTGAAATATACCACATTTATTTTTAAATAGCCACTATAATGATGAATACTAAATGAGTAAACATTTGTTAGAATATACGTATATATTTTCTATAAAGTGGGTTACAGGAATTATGTTTGACATTGATTGTCTCATGAAAAAACAATGCTTTTACAATGGATTTGATCCAAAAAGGTAGACTGTAAATTAGAAGTGATCAATGTTATTAACCTAACATGTAACACAGATCACTTCAATTAAAATGCCTGGGCTGTGGAATTTGTTTTCTCATCAGTTAAATAATTTTAAATCAGTAAAAGTAACATCTGAAATAGTAAATTTCCATCATGTGTTATAGTAACCCAGCAGGAAAGACTTCTGAATGCTACTCTGACTCAGAAACAGCCACCTGGATGCCTTACTGAAGTCTGTGCACAGTGAAGACAAAAGAGACTGCCTATTTTACAGTCCTCTGATTTTCTGGCATTCTTGGTGGAGGAATGGTGTGTTTGATCATATTTTCTGGTGGAGGAACGAAGGAGCCACCCTAATGAGTCAAGGACTTCGTGGAGATGCCAAACTGAAAGCTTTGGCAAGGTTTTTTTCATAGTAAGTCAGAGCAAAGATCTATTAAAAAAAGGGGGAAAGAATATGAACATGGCAACATCTAGTCCTATGTATAATTGGAATCAGCCAGAGAAATGGCACTGAACTGAAGTATTTTTGTATTGAACAATTTCTCCAAAAGCTTTGTAACTGGACAAAAAATATCATATATTGTTACAGAGATATATTGTAATCTCTTTCTTAGGAAGTGCTTACTTGCTTTGAAATAATATTTCCTACAAGTATGTAATACCAAAGCATGATAATTTTAAGGATTTATACATTTTCATGGGAGATACTCAAATCTGGGCTGTCCTCTGAAAACATTTTCACTTAATTTTTTTGCTTTTTTTTATTATTATATGGAGTAAGATAAGAGAACGATTGTGTATAGGAAAAGATAAAATGTATTATTTATATAAATATTATTAAATTATACAATTTCACACTTAGAATATGTGTGATGATAAAGCATCCCTTAGTTTTCTGAGATAGATTTATTTTTCTTTAATATAAAGAAATTCCTAGCTATCGAAGCACTGTTTATAGTAACAGGGATTGTATAAATCATAATAGATTAGCAATAAGTGAGATACCAGGGTGTAAAAATACTAACATTGTAAGTAACATTGTCTCCAATCTCCAATAACATATAAAAGCAAATTTGGAAAGGCAGTAATCATGTTTGGCGATATCTTACTATTTAACATTTTGTGATGAATGCAATCGTATACTTCCAACTCTGAAAATTTTAATATCTTAACTTATATAGAATTATGAACCATAACCTAAAGATTTTAGTTACGAAGCAGAATATACCAAAGTACAACTCAATTATACTCTTTTGTCAGATCTTTTATTCCATGGCCTGCTTTTGTGCCAGTTAACAAAATACATATTAGCCTGAAACATAAAAATAATGATAACCATGTGAAAACAGCTATATTTTCTATATGAAGAAACTGTAGTTATATGACTAGTACATTGTGTTTTGAGAGGTATAAAAATACAGCCTAGAGCTGTTGATTACGTCAGGTGAGAAAACAATGATTCTATCACAAACAGTGATTATTGTCATTATTCTTCACATGGGATCCTGAGGCCAAATGACTCAAAGCGTGAGACCTGTCATCTACAATTGATTTAACAAGGACAATACCAATAAAGGACTTACATTCACATTGTTCATTTTAAATACATGTCTCTAGGGGAACTCACAGACAGAAGTGGGTTGATAAATATTTCAAATAGCTTTTATCTAGTAGTTCTGAGAGTTTCTTATTGTCAATATCAAGGGCTTTAGGGAGGTGCTCTGCATAATAAATGTGCGAATACAGTTATAGAAAGGTCTTTGAAGGATAATGCTTTTTAATTTAATAGATGGGTTATAGGAAAAGGTAGTGAGCAGTTTGCCAAGGAATCTGACTCTATCTGATGAAACAGTACCAACTCTATGACTCAGAATGTTACATTATAAGTTATTTAGAATATTCTGAGAAGTGAGCCAATCATAGAAACACCTGAAACATCAATATTGAATCCATTTACATAAATCAATTTCAAGGAGTCTTCTAATCTGAACACATACACCAGCAACACTCATGCTGAGGCCTTGTAGAGGGGGTAGATCACTAGCATTTGATTAAAGGGATATAATTTCACATAGTTGGATGCTCATTTTAGCAGAACTTGATATATTGGACCTGAAAGGCTTTAGGCAAAGTAAGAGGAAACATAACAAACGTAAATAAACTTAAAACCTGTATTAGCAATATATTGCACAACCATGGTAAGTAAGGTGTCTCACATAGTGAAAAAAACATTTCCTCTCATTATTCAATTAGCCAACCGTATTTAATCAGCCAACTGTCAATTTAAACAGGCTTATGGAATTCTCTGTGAAGAGGCTCAGTCTTTGGAAATGGATGAAGATCTCAGTGATCACCATCTATTGAAGATGAATGGGAAGACTTCAGGCTACCACCTAAGTTTTGCAAATAGAAAGGTTGCTTTACCTGATAAAGCCACATTCTGTGCTTTCCTTTGAGGTGATTTACCAGGAATATATGCTTGAATGTGTGTTTAAAGTCTATAGTCAGTTGTTTTAAACAGGAAACATTTTCTGAGAGATAAGTACAATTGACCTTTGAACAACTCAGGGGTCAGTGGCACCGATCCTCTGCACAGTCAAAAATCCATGTGTAAAGTGTCGTTGGTCCTCCATACCCTTGGTTCCTCCATATCCGTAATTCTGTATTCGAGGATTCAAACAATTGTGGACCAGGCAGTACTGAAATATTTATTAATGAAAAAATTCCTTATATAAGTGGACCCCTATAGTTCAAACCCATGTTGTTCAAGGATCAACTGTATTTTTAGGCAACACAATGGCTAATAGAAAAATTGAAGTATTTCAAATAGCTTTGGCTCCAGATGACTTTTTTTATTGTAAATATATATATTTTTTCAGAGTTGAGCATTGGGAGTCATTCTTAGTATGAGGGAGCAATGTATTTACCAACTAATTAGTGTTATCATTGTAAGGTTGTTATCATGCGTTTGTATTAGATATTATGATATTGTGAATTGCTCAAATTAGATGTTAGGCATTCGGCAAATTATTTATCCTATTTATTATCTATCTGATATTTAGCTTTATCTAAAGCACTGGCCATAGTAATTACAACTGATAACCATGAGCATCGGAGGGTAGGGTAATTAACTGAATCAGTTAGTGGAGTCCTGCTGATTAGATGTGGGCAAATTTTAACCTTCAGAATAGAAACTGGAGCTAAATGTGAAGGTCTAGGTTAAACTTGGATAGGCATTACCTTCTGATGAGGAAAACTAATTGAAAACAGGTAAGATGATCAAATAAATGACATGAATGTGGTGGGAAGTAATGTGATTTCCTTTTTTTTATTATTAATTAATTAATTAATTAATTAATTAATTTATGGCTGTGTTGGGTCTTCATTTCTGTGCGAGGGCTTTCTCTAGCTGTGGCAAGTGGGGGCCACTCTTCATCGCGGTGCGCAGGCCTCTCACTATCGCAGCCTCTCTTGTTGTGGAGCACAGGCTCCAGACGCACAGGCTCAGTAGTTGTGGCTCACGGGCCCAGCTGCTCCGCAGTATGTGGGATCTTCCCAGACCAGGGCTCGAACCCGTGTCCCCTGCATTGGCAGGCAGACTCTCAACCACTGCACCACCAGGGAAGCCCTGTGATTTCCTTTTAATAGAGAAAAGCTGTCCATCTATTTTTTTTTTTTTTTTTAATAAAAAAAAAAATTATTTTCCCAAATGAAATCTTATGAAGAACAATACATAAATATACCAAGCACATGAAACAAATTTGTTCTGGTTTAGCAAGGAGGAAGGACTACATGCTACATCACTTCAATTTCTCCCCATCTCCCATCATCCAACACTTCCTACAGTGGACTTTTGTATCCCTTTAGTGGGAAGACAGTCCTACATGTTGAGAAGTACATGGACTTTGGTGCTGGTCGAATAGTTGCAAATATTAGCTCTGACACATTTGTGCTGTGTGGTCCAGACATACATAAGCTACTAGGGCTTCTTTTTGCGCATGGGAGGATAGCAATGATGTGGTGAAACTGGCTCATGGAAATCATCATCACCACCATCATCATCAACATTTGTGAAGCACTTTTCCTGTGTGCAATGGAATAATGATTAAATGGGCAGTGGGAGCCTGACTGCCCAGGTGAGTAGCCTGGGTCTTCCATGAACACCTATGGTACGTCCAAAAACCTGCTACACTTCTACTTGTTTCAGGTTCTCCTCTCTACAAAAATGTAGCTAATTATCTAGAGCAGTGTCTTCCCACATGTAAGTGCTCCCTGAGCTCTGACTTTATCATTATTACTACTGGAGGTATAATTATTGCTCATATCTTATGGACTTTTAATGAGGGTTAAATGAACTTATACATAAGGTGCTTAAAAGAGTGACTTGCATGTTTTAAGTGTTCCATGAATGTTACTGTAATTTACATGAATTGTTTAATTGTCACAGCAGATGAATTAGGTGGTTATTATTATTATTATTATTTATTTTTTTTTTATATTTATTTATGGCTGTGTTGGGTCTTTGTTTCTGTGTGAGGGCTTTCTCTAGTTGTGGCAAGTGGGGGCCACTCTTCATCGCGGTGTGCGGGCCTCTCACTATCGCGGCCTGTCTTGTTGCGGAGCACAGGCTCCAGACGCGCAGGCTCAGTAGTTGTGGCTCACGGGCCTAGTTGCTCCGCGGCATGTGGGATCTTCCCAGACCAGGGCTCGAACCCGTGTCCCCTGCATTGGCAGGCAGATTCTCAACCACTGCGCCACCAGGGAAGCCCTAGGTGGTTATTATTATCACAATGTATATTATGCATAAGACAAGTGGTAGTTATTAAAATAATGTCAGTTTTAACTTTTACCACTTTTTCAATGAGAGCTTTTTCCAGTCTCATAAATCACTATTTACATGAGGAGAATCTATCCTCCAAATTAGCAACATTTAACTTCATTTCCACATTTTTCAGTTAAGGAATGGCATGTGAGTGGTTTAGTGCAATATTGTACAGTTAATAGTTGAGGAAAAGCTGGAAACTTATTCTGCTGACATAAAATGGATCAAATTATGTCTGAAATCAGACTGGACATTTTTATTGAGAAAAAATCTGCTGACTGAAGCTGGGCATTATTTCTACCAGTATATTGGTATTTGGGGCATAAGAATGTACCAGTTTTGATATTGGAAAGGTAGTTCATCATTCAGTGAAGTAATAGGCAATTCACACATCACCCAAACATGCTGAAATAATAACAGTAGTTCAGATCCTCTAGGTCGGAGTCCTTGCATTTGAACCCCAGCTGGGTGACTTTGGGGAAGTTACTTAAACTTTCTGCATATCAGTTTCTTTATCCTAAAAAAGGGATTAATAATGCAAACATAATTTATAGAAGCTTTTGTAAGTAGAAACAGCACAAGGTAACTATTCAATAAGCAACAATTATTATTAAAAATGTTATTACAAAATCACTTTTGTTACATTATTAACAAATTTCTTTCCTCCAAAACCTGTATACATTTTAAAGCAGTTTGTAATTTTAACTTTCTCTTGTCTTAAAAGAGAAACAGTAAGTGATAAACTATATAAATATGAACATTAATAAACCATGGCATATAATTTATAAATAAATACTTTGTGACTTAGTAGAATGGGGCACACACATTATTAAACCACTAATATATTCATATTGGTATTAAATAAAGAACAAACTACTTAAGAGCAAACATTTTATAATTTGATTTTGTAGCAGTAAAAAAAATCTATGTGAGTATATAAAGTCTATATATATATATGATTATACAGCAGTGGTATCATCTGTTAAAAGGGTTTCTTGATTGTTTTTATTTTAATTTTTAACCTTTCTTTGTTGACAGAATTCTTCAGTTGGTGTTACAGATAATCAGAAAAAATAAAACTATTATTTAAAAAGTTTTATTTTATTATAAAAATATACATGAGTACTTCTGAGCTGAAGTTTCATATTAACCTATTTATTTTAATTTTTTAAATGCATGTGAAGAAAGAAACCATCTTGTTATAATTAAAATTCCAGTCAGATAGGAATAAAGTTATTTAAATAGTAAATTTGCATTTTGCATCTCATATGGTAATATGGGCTGCACCTGTAGTTTGAGTCTTTTAAAAGTGAAATGTTGGGTTTGTCTTAAAATGTATAAAGTAAAAATATAATATCTCATAAACTTATTGACAGTTTTATAATGTAATTCACATTTGTAGTAACCTATTTTGCTTTTAAGTAGTGTGACCACTTATTTTTTATTTCATATATTTCATATCAAGTGATTTATGCCTTTCCTAAATATATATGTGGTGGTAATTTGTACTCGACAACTAAATTTCCTTATTACTAAATATCCTTCTCTTAAAAATTACAATGATTTTCCTCTTAGGACTTTAAGAAACTCTCACAAATACCAACTCATATTGTGTAAACGATTTAGGGCATTATTTTATTTTATTTTATTGTTTAAATTTTATTTATTTATTTATTTATGGGTGTGTTGGGTCTTCGTTTCTGTGTGAGGGCTTTCTCCAGTTGCGGCGAGCAGGGGCCACTCTTCATCATGGTGCGAGGGCCTCTCACTATTGCGGCCTCTCTTGTTCCGGAGCACGGGCTCCAGACGCACAGGCTCAGTAATTGTGGCTCACGGGCCCAGCTGCTCCACGGCATGTGGGACCTTCCCAGACCAGGGCTCGAACCCGCGTCCCCTGCACTGGCAGGCAGACTCTCAACCACTGCGCCACCAGGGAAGCCCCTAGGGCATTATTTTTAATCTTGAGATAAAGATACTCTGTTGGATCTATTCTGGATCGTAAAACATAAAGAGTCTGACTTCCACACTGAAGTGTCTGGCCATTTCTATAATTGTCTTGTAATAAACATTTAAACACATGTACAAGATCGTAAAAATACAATAATCACTACAGTGTATTCTTAGTTGAAATGCGTGTAATAACACAGCATGGTTACGGACTTACTTTGAAACCGTCTCCTTTAAATGGATTTTATAAGAATTACCGAGAGAAATAACTTGTCTCACAGTATACTACTGTCTATGGGTACGATTTTCTACCACTGTTTTATGTGTGACTCACTTCCAGAATCAGGTCTTTGTGGTATTTTCAATAATCATCCTCTTCAAATAGGGAAGGAGACAAAACCACCTGGACAAGAAATGTAAACAGATTTTATTTTCATAAGGTTCAAAAAAGGTAATCTAATAACATAACCAGATAAAATATATTGTGCATTATTTCTTAATTAAAATCACAAAGTGCTGTTTATTTGATTATATAATCTGTGTTAATAACATGAGGATTTGGATTTGGATTAGCATCCCAAAGTTAATTTAAGTGAAACTCTCCTTTCTTCTCCAAGGTACCAACTTGGCCACAACTAACCAAATCGCTCAAGCCCAACACCTAGGGCTGGTCCTTAGTAACTTCCCTCTCAGTCCCCCACACAGTCAAGCAATCAGCAGGTTCTGCTGATTTTAACACCAAAATATATTCTGACTGTCCACTTCTATTTTTACTGTCACCTCCCTAATCCAAGTCACCAGCACCCAGTGTCATCTTGTACCATCTGAAATAGCCCTCTGCCTCCTTTCCCTGCTTTTTTTCCCTGCTTTTTTTAATTTAAATTTATTTAAACTAAATTAAACAAACAAACAGTCACTCATTCCTCCCACCCCTCACCCCCTGACTCAGGCAACTACCAGTCTATTCTCTGTATCCATGAGCTGGGTTATTTATTTATTTATTATTTGTTAGATTCCACATATAAGAGAGATGATATGGTATTTGTGTTTCTCTGTTTATTTGATTTAGCACAATGCCTTTGAGGTCCCCCTGCTACTGTTTTTGTTTCTTTATAATTTATTCCCAGGATGATATTCTCAAATGTACAGAAGATTGTAAAATTTCTCTGCTTAAACTTCCTTTGATAGCTCACTCTGAGTAATCACATTTAGAATGAGATCTAAATTATCCACTTCATCACAAAGATCCCTGTAAACTAATTTGGGTCTACATCTCTAATCTTATTTCCTGACTCCCTCCCTCTCCCTCCTCTCCCCCATCTTAGTATCTCTGTTCCCTCCATTGTCACACTCTTAAGCCACAGTCTTTTCTTTTATGTCCCTCCTCTATGTAGCCACACTGCTTTCTGCCTATGAAAACTTCATCTTCATAGTTCTTATTACTCACAACATATACTCTTACCACATCTCCTGAAACATTACAAACTCAGCCAGGCAGGACTGACGGACCATCTTTTTTTTTTTTTTTTTTTTTAACATCTTTATTGGAATATAGTTGCTTTACCATGTTGTGTTAGTTTCTGCTGTATAACAAAGTGAATCAGCTATATGTATACATATATCCCCATATTCACTCCCTCTTGTGTCTCCCTCCCACCCTCCCTATCCCACCCCTCTAGGTGGTCACAAAGAACTGAGCTGATCTCCCTGTGCTATGCAGCTGCTTCCAACTAGCTATCTATTTTACATTTGGTAGTGTTTATAAGTCCATGTCACTCTCCCACTTCATCCCAGCTTACCTTTCCCAGCCCCCCCCAACCCCGTCCTCAAATCCATTCTCTACGTATGAGTCTTTATTCCTGTCCTGCCACTAGGTTCTTCAGAACCTTTTTTTTTTTTTTTAGATTCCATATATATGTGTTAGCATATGGTATTTGTTTTTATCTTTCTGACTTACTTCACTGTATGACAGACTCTAGGTCCATCCACCTCACTACAAATAACTCAATTTCATTTCTTTTTATGGCTGAGTAATATTCCATTGTGTATATGTGCCACATCTTCTTTATCCATTCATCTGTCAATGGACACTTAGGTTGCTTCCATGTCCTGGCTATTGTAAATATAGCTGCAATGAACACTGTGGTGCATGACTCTTTTTGAATTATGGTTTTCTCAGGGTATATGCCCAATAGTGGGATTACTGGGTCGTATGGTAGTTCTATTTTTAGTTTTTTAAGGAACCTCCATAATGTTCTCCATAGTGGCTGTATCAATTTACATTCCCACCAACAGTACAAGAGGGTTCCCTTTTCTCCACACCCTCTCCAACATTGTTGTTTGTAGATATTTTGATGATGGCCATTCTGACTGGTGTGATGTGATACCTCATTGTATTTTTGATTTGCATTTCTCAAATGATTAGTGATGTTGAGCATTCTTTCATGTTTTTGTTGGCAATCTGTATATCTTCTTTGGAGAAATGTCTATTTAGGCCTTCTGCCCATTTTTGGATTGGGTTGTTTGTTTTTTCATATTGAGCTGCATGAACTGCTTGTAGATTTTGGAGATTAATCCTTTGTCAGTTGCTTCATTTGCAAATATTTTCTCCGATTCTGAGGGTTGTCTTTTCATCTTGTTTATGATTTCCTTTGCTGTCCAAAAGCTTTTATTTTTGTTTTTATCTCCATTTCTCAAGGATGTGGATCAAAAAGGATCTTGCTTTGATTTATGTCATGGAGTGTTTTGCCTATGTTTTCCTCTAAGAGTTTTATAGTGTCTGGTCTTACATTTAGGTCTTTAATCCATTTGAAGTAATCTTGAGAAAGAAAAATGGAGCTGGAGGAATCAGGCTCCTGTACTTTAGACTACACTACAAAGCTACAGTTATCAAGACAGTATGGTACTGGCACAAAAAACAGAAATATAGATCAATGGAACAGGAAAGAAAGTGCAGAGATAAACCCACACACATATGGTCACCTTATTTTGACAAAGGAGGCAAGAATATACAATGGAGAAAAGACAGCCTATTCAATAAGTGCTGCTGGGAGAAGCATCAAGATGGTGGAAGAGTAAGTTGTGCAGTTCTTCCCCACAAATACATCAGAAATACATGTACACTTGGAACAATTCCTACAAAACACCTACTGAAAGCTGGCAGAAGACCTCAGACCTCCCAAAAGGCAAGAAATTCCCCATGTACCTGGGTAAGGTAAAAGAAAAATAAAAAAGAGAGACAAAGAATAGGGATGGGACCTGCACCAGTGGGAGGGAGCTGTGAAAGAGGAAAGGATTCCAAACACTAGGAAACCACTTCACAGGCGGAGACTGCAGGGTGCAGAGGGGGGAGCTTCAGAGCCATGGAGGAGAGCACAGCAACAGGGGTGCAGAGGGCAAAATGGAGAGATTCCCGCACAGACGATCGGTGTGGACCAGCACTCACCAGCCCAAGAGGCTTGTCTGCTCAACTGCCGGGATGGGCGGGGCCTGGGAGCTGAGGCTCGGGCTTCGGTCGGATCCCAGGGAGAGGACTGAGGTTGGCTGCGTGAACACAGCATGAAGGGACTAGTGCACCACAGCTAGCCGGGAGGGAGTCTGGGAAAAGGTCTGGAGCTGCTGAATAGACAAGAGACTTTTTCTTGCCTCTTTGTTTCCTGGTGTGCCAGGAGAGGGGATTCAGAGCACCGCTTAAAGGAGCTGCAGAGACGGCACGAACTGGGGCTATCAGCGTGGACCCCAGAGATGTGCATCAGATGCTAAGGCTGCTGCTGCCACCACCAAGAAGCCTGTGTGCAAGCAAAGGTCACTATCCACACCTCCCTTCCCAGGAGCCTATACAGCCCACCACTGCCAGGGTCCCGTGACGCAGGGACAAATTCCCTGGGAGAATGCACGGCGCACCTCAGGCTGGTGCAACATCATGCTGGCCACTGCCACCGCAGGATCGCCCTGCATCCGTACTCCTCCCTCCCCCCGGCCTGAGTGAGCCAGAGCCCCCAATCAGCTGCTCCTTTAACCCCATCCTGTCTGAGCAAAGAACAGACGCCCTCAGGTGACCTACACACAGAGGCGGGTCCAAATCCAACGCTAAACCCTGAGAGCTGTGTGAACAAAGAAGAGAAAGGGAAATTTCTCCCAGCAGCTTCAGGAGCAGCGGATTATATCTCCACAATAAACTTGATGTACCCTGCGTCTGTGGAATACCTGAATAGACAATGAATGATCCGAAATTGAGGAGGTGGACTTTGGGAGCAACGATATATTTATATTTTTTTTCCCTTTTTCTCTTTTTGTGAGTGTGTATGTGTATGTTTCTCATGTGATTTTGTCTGTATAGCTTTGCTTTTACCATTTGTCCTAGGGTTCTGTCCGTCCATTTTTTTTTATTATTATTACTTAAAACATTTTTTTCTTAATAATTATTTTTTAGTTTTTATTTTAATAACTTTATTTTATTTTACTTTATTTTATTTTATTTTATTTTATATTCTTCTTTCTTTCTTTGTATTTTTTTCTCTCTTTTATTCTGAGCTGTGTGGAGGAAAGGTTCTTAGTGCTCCAGCCAGGCATCAGGGCTGTGCCACTGAGGTGGGAGAGCCAAGTTCGGGACACTGTTCCACAAGATACCTCCCAGCTCCCAATAATATCAAACGGTGAAAATCTCCCAGAAATCTCCATCTCAACACCAAAACCCAGCTCCACTCAATGACCAGCAAGCTACAGTGCAAGACACCCTTTCCCAAACAACAAGCAAGACAGGAACACAACACCTTCCATTAGCACAGAGGATGCCTAAAGTAATAATAAGGCCAGAGACACCCTAAAACACACCAACAGACCTGGAACTGCCCACCAGAAAGACAAGATCCAGCCTCATCCACCAGAACACAGGCACTAGTCCCCTCCACCAGGAAGCCTACACAACCCACTGAACCAACCTTAGCCACTGGGGACAGACACCAAACACAACAGACACTACGAACCTGAAGCCTGAGAAAAGGAGACCGCTAACACAGTAAGTTAAGCAAAATTAGAAGACAGAGAAACACAGAGCAGATGAAGGAGCAGGGTCAAAACTCACCAGACCAAACAAATGAAGAGGAAATAGGCAGTCTACCTGAAAAAGACTTCAGAATAATGATAGTAAAGATGATCCAAACTCTTGGAAATAGAATGGAGAAAATACAAGAAACGTTTAACAAGGATCAAGAAGAAATAAAGACTAAACAAACAGAAATGAACAACACAATAAATGAAATTAAAAATTCTCAAAAAAAAAAATTCTCTAGAAGGGATCAATAGCAGAATCACTGAGGTAGAAGAACGGATAAGTGACCTGGAAAATAAAATAGTGGAAATAACTACTGCAGAGCAGAATAAAGAAAAAAGAATGAAAAGAATTGAGGACAGTCTCAGAGACCTCTGGGACAACATTAAACACACCAACATTCGAATTATAGGGGTCCCAGAAGAAGAAGAGAAAAAGAAAGGGACTGAGAAAATATTTGAAGAGATTGTAGTTGAAAACTTCCCTAATATGGGAAAGGAAATAGTTAATCAAGTCCAAGAAGCACAGAGAGTCCCATACAGGATAAATGCAAGGAGAAACATGCCAAGACAAATATTAATCAAACTATCAAAAATTAAATACAAAGAACAAATATTAAAAGCAGCAAGGGAAAAACAACAAGTAACACATAAGGGATTACCCATAAGGTTAACAGCTGATCTTTCAACAAAACTCTGCAAGACAAAAGGGAGTGGCAGGACATATTTAAAGCGATGAAAGAGAAAAAGTTACAACCAAGATTACTCTACCCAGCAAGGATCTCATTCAGATATGATGGAGAAATTAAAAGCTTTATAGACAAGCAAAAGCTAAGAGAATTCAGCACTATCAAACCAGCTTTACAACAAATGCTAAAGCAACTTCTCTAGGTAGGAAACACAAGAGAAGGGAAAGACTTACAATAATAAACTCAAAACAATTAAGAAAATGGTAACAGGAACATACCTATCTATAATTACCTTAAATGTAAATGGATTAAATGCTCCAAACAAAAGACATAGACTGGCTGAATGGATACAAAAACAAGACCCGTATATATGCTGTCTACAAGAGACCCACATCAGACCTAGAGACACATACAGACTGAAAGTGAAGGGATGGGAAAACGTTATTCCATGTAAATGGAAATCAAAAGAAAGCTGGAGTAGCAAATCTCATATCAGACAAAATGGACTTTAAAACAAAGACTATTACAAGAGACAAGAAGGACACTACATAATGATCAAGGGATCAATCCAAGCAGAAGATATAACAATTGTAAATATTTATGGACCCAACATAGGAACACCACAATACATAAGGCAAATACTAACAGCTGTAAAAGGGGAAATCGACAGTAACACAATAATAGTAGGGGACTTTAGTACCCCACTTTCATCAATGGACAGATCATCCAAAATGATAATAAATAAGGAAACACAAACATTAAATGATACACTAAAGAAGATGGACTTAATTGATATTTATGGGACATTCCATCCAAAAACAACAGAATACACATTCTTCTCAAGTGCTCATGGAACATTCTCTAGGATAGATCATATCTTGGGTCACAAATCAAGCCTTGGTAAATTTAAGAAAATTGAAATTGTATCAAGTATCTTTTCCGACAACAACACTGTGAGACTAGATATCAATTACAGGAAAAATCTGTAAGAAATACAAACACATGGAGACTAAACAACACACTACTTAATAACCAACAGATCACTGAAGAAATCAAAGAGGAAATCAAAACATACCTAGAAACAAATGACAACGAAAACCAAAAGACACAAAACCTATGGGATGCAGCAAGAGCAGTTCTAAGCGGGAAGTTTATAGCTATACAAGCCTACCTTAAGAAACAAGAAACATCTAAAATAAACAATGTAACCTTACACCTAAAGCAATTGGAGGAAGAAGAGCAAAAATACCCCAAAGCTAGCAGAAGGAAAGAATTCATAAAGATCAGATCAGAAATAAATGAAAAAGAAATGAGGGAAATGATAGCAAAGATCAATAAAACTAAAAGCTGGTTCTTTGAGAAGATAAACAAAATTGATAAACCATTAGCCAGACTTATCAAGAAAAAAAGGGAGAAGACTCAAATCAATAGAATTAGAAATGAAAAAGGAGAAGTAACAACGGACACTGCAGAAATACAAAGGATCATGAGAGATTACTACAAGCAACGCTGTGCCAATAAAATGGACAACCTGGAAGAAATGGACAAATTCTTAGAAATGCACAACCTTCCGAGAATGAACCAGGAAGAAATAGAAAATATGAACAGACCAATCACAAGCACTGAAATTGAAACTGTGATTAAAAATCTTCCAACAAAAAAAAGCCCAGGACCAGATGGCTTCACAGGTGAATTCTATCAAACATTTAGAGAAGGGCTAACACCTATCCTTCTCAAACTCTTCCAAAATATAGCAGAGAGAGGAACACTCCCCAACTCATTCTATGAGGCCAACATCACTCTGATACCAAAACCAGACAAAGAAAGAAAACTATAGGTCAATATCATTGAAGAACATAGATGCAAAAATCCTCAGCAACATACTAGCAAACAGAATCCAACAGCACATTAAAAGGATCATACTCTATGATCAAGTGGGGTTTATCCCAGGAATGTGAGGATTCTTCAATATACGCAAATCAATCTATGTGATATACCATATTAACAAATTGAAGGAGAAAAACCATATGATCATCTCAATAGATGCAGAGAAAGCTTTTGACATAATTCAACACCCATTTATGTTAAAAACCCTGCAAAAAGTAGGCATAGAGAGTACTTTCCTAAACATAATAAAGTCCATGTATGACAAACCCACAGCCAACATCGTCCTCAATGGTGAAAATCTGAAAGCAGTTCCACTAATATCAGGAACAAGACAAGTTGCCCACTCTCACCACTATTATTCAACATAGTTTTGGAAGCTTTAGCCATAGCAATTGGAGAAGAAAAAGAAATAAAAGGAATCCTAATCGGAAAAGAAGAAGTAAAGCTGTCACTGTTTGCAGATGACATGATACTATACATAGAGAATCCTAAAGATGCTACCAGAAAACTACTAAAGCTAATCAATGAATTTGGTAAAGTAGCAGGATACAAAATTAATGCACAGAAATCTCTTGCATTCCTAAACACTAATGATGAAACGTCTGAAAGTGAAATTAAGAAAACAATCCCATTTACCATTGCAATAAAAAGAATAAAATATCTAGGAATAAACCTACCTAAGGAGACAAAAGACCTGTATGCAGAAAATTATGACACTGATGAAAGAAATTAAGGATGATACAAATAGATGGAGAGATATACCATGTTCTTTTTTTTTTTTAATTTTTATTTATTTATTTATTTATTTATCCATTTATTCATGGCTGTGTTGGGTTTTTGTTTGTGTGCGAGGGCTTTCTCTAGTTGCGGCGAGCGGGGATCACTCTTCATCACGGTGAGTGGGCCTCTCACTGTCGCGGCCTCTCTTGTTGTGGAGCACAGGCTCCAGACGCGCAGGCTCAGTAATTGTGGCTTACGGGCCCAGTTGCTCCACGGCATGTGGGATCTTCCCAGACCAGGGCTCGAACCCATGTCCCCTGCATTGGCAGGCAGATTCTCAACCACTGCCCCACCAGGGAAGCCCCGATATACCATGTTCTTGGAGTGGAAGAATCAACATTGTGAAAATGACTCTACTACCCAAAGCAATCTACAGATTCAATGCAATCCCTTGCAAACTACTACTGGCATTTTTCACAGAACTTGAACAAAAAAAATCACAATTTGTATGGAAACACAAAAGACCCCAAATAGCCAAAGCAATCTTGAGAAAGAAAAATGGAGCTGGAGGAATCAAGATCCCTACTTCAGACTATACTACAAAGCTACAGTTATCAAGACAGTATGGTACTGGCACAAAAACAGAAATATAAATCAATGGTACAGGATAGAAAGCCCAGAGATAAACCCACACACATATGGCCACCTTATCTTTGATAAAGGAGGCAAGAATATACAATGGAGAAAAGACAGCCTCTTCAATAAGTGGTGCCGGGAAAATTGGACAGCTACATATAAAAGAATGAAATTAGAACACTCCCTAACACCATACACAAAAATAACCCAAAATATATTAAAGACCTAAATGCAAGCCAGACACCATCAAACTCTTAGAGGAAAACATAGGCAGAACACTCTATGTCATAAATCACAGCAAGATCCTTTTTGACCCACCTCCTACAGAAATGGAAATAAAAACAAAAATAAACAAATGGGACCTAATGAAACTTAAAAGCTTTTGCACAGCAAAGGAAACCATAAACAAGGCGAAAAGACAACCCTCAGAATCAGAGAAAATATTTGCAAATGAAGCAACTGACAAACGATTAATCTCCAAAACATACAAGCAACTCATGCAGTTCAATATCAAAAAACAAACAACTTAATCCAAAAATGGGCAGAAGGTCTAAATAGACATTTCTCCAAACAAGATGTACAGATTGCCAACAAACACATGAAAGAATGGTCAACATCATTAATCATTAGAGAAATGCAAAACAAAACTACAGTAAGATATCATCTCACACTGGTCAGAATGGCCATCATAAAAAAATCTACAAACAAGAAATGCTGGAGAGGGTGTGGAGAAAAGGGAACCCTCTTGCACTGTTGGTGGGAATGTAAATTGATACAGCAACTATGGAGAACAGTGTGGAGGTTCCTTAAAAAACTAAAAATAGAACTACCATACCACCCAACAATCCCACTACTGGGCATATACCCTGAGAAAACCATAATTCAAAAGGAGTCATGTACCAAAATTTTCATTGCAGCTTTACTTACAGTAGCCAGGACATGGAAGCAACCTAAATGTCCATCAACAGATGAATGGATAAAGAAGATGTGGCACATATATACAATGGAATATTACTCAGCCCTAAAAAGGAATGAAACTGAGTTATTTGTAGTGATGTGGATGGACCTAGAGACTGTCATACAGACTGAAGTAAGTCAGAAAGAGAAAAACAAATACCATATGCTAACAGATATATATGAAATCTAAAAGAAAAAAAGAAAAAAAAAATGATCAGAAGAACCTAGGGGCAAGATGGGAATAAAGATGCCGACCTACTAGAGAATGGTCTTAAGGATACGGGGAGGGGGAAGGGTAAGCTGGGACAAAGTGAGACAGTGGCATGGACGTATCTATATACACTACCAAATGTAAAATAGATAGCTATTGGGAAGCAGCCGCATAGCATAGGGAGATCAGCTCTGTGCTTTGTGACCACTTAGAGGGGTGGGATAGGCAAGGTGGGAGGGAGGGAGATGCAAGAGGGAAGAGATATGGGGATATATATATAGGTATAACTGATTCACTTTGTTATATAGCAGAAACTAATGCACCACTGTAAAGTAATTTTACTCCAATAAAGATGTTAAAAATAAATAAATAAAAAAGCATATCATTGACCTTACAGTAAAAAATAAATAAAAATAAAAATAAGTGGTGCTGGGAAAACTAGACAGCTACATGTAAAAGAATGAAATTAGATCACTCCCTAACACCATACACAAAAAGAAACTCAAAATCATGGCCCATCTTAACTAGTAACCCTGATCCTGTGCCTTTTCATCACCAACAAGGCAATTGTCAGCCCAGATTATTTGAGCATTTTTGTCACCCTTAAGCAGAATGTAAGATTTTGAAGACAAGAGACAATTTTTATTTTTTTTCTCCATCTTACTGTGGTTCCTCCTTACCTGCCATTTAACTTTCCATGGTTTTTGTTACCCTCAGTCAACTGCAGTCTGAAAACATTAAATGGAGAATTCCCGAAATAAGCAATTCGTAAGATTTGAATTGCACACCATTCTGAGTAGTGTGATGAAATCTCTTGTTCTTCCCTCCATCCTTACTGGGATCCCCAACCAACAGCAGCATCCTGGCTCAGTGATCCGGGATCACCTGAAGCAGATGGTCCTCCTTCTGACATATCTTCAGAAGGTCAATAGTAGCCTAACACTAGCTAACAATGCCTACATCATTCACTTCATTTCAACTCATCACATAGGTGTCTTATCACGTTATCACAGGAAAGGTGAGTAGAGTACAATAAAGTATTTTGAGAGAGAAACACCACATTCATATACGTTTTATTACAGTATACTGTTATAATTATTCTAATTTATTATTAGTTTTTGTTGTTAATCTCTTACTGTTCCTAATTTATAAATTAAGCTTTACCATTAGGTAGGTATATAATGGAGAAAACATTCTGCATATGGGATTCCATACTAAATGCAGATTCAGATATCCACAAGGGGTCTTGAAACCTCATGGGAAAAGGTTGTCTAGGTATATGCCAAGTACATGTGCTACAGGATGCTGTGTGAATATGTGGACTGTGAGAATACACTTTAGAGCTGCTGAAGAGGAAAGACCCAGGTACAATTTATATGTTCAAACATTTCAGATTTCAAATATAATTGATCTTTAATTTGCCTAAAATATCCAAAGTGGATTTAAAACTGAAGATGGCCCATATTTTATGTTTAACAAAAAAATTGCTTTATCGTATAAATTATTTTAATTAAAATAATTAATGTCTATTAATGAGTATGTTTTTACATGATGAATAATATGTTACTCATCAAGAAAAATAAGTTTTTTAGTACTGAAGGCAGGCTACTCCATTTTCCTTTGGGTTGATTATTTATATTTGTATTTTCATCAATTTACTTACTGAGATATGTAGAGTATGTGTAATATGGTTATGCAGGGTTGCATTTAACATATCTGTGAAAAATGATTTGTTTTCAAAACAGAAGTATTACTGTTAATGAGATTTAGAGCAAAAATTATCTTAAGTAGATAGTGTTATAAAACTTTACCCTCTACCTGTGTCCTAGGGGAAGACTCTAACATCATCCCTAAAACCACTCCCAATCCTTTCTGCTACCCATTTTCATTTTCTGTCTTCATTTAGCTTTTTTACTTTAAATAATAATTATTTTAGTTTTCTTAAATATTTTATTCCACTACTATACTTCTGTTTTGTCATATTTTATACCTTCTAGAGCTTACAGATTACTTATTTTAAATTTCCCTACACTGTGTTCTAATTATATATATATAT
Source organism: Balaenoptera musculus (assembly GCF_009873245.2). Taxonomy (NCBI): domain Eukaryota; kingdom Metazoa; phylum Chordata; class Mammalia; order Artiodactyla; family Balaenopteridae; genus Balaenoptera; species Balaenoptera musculus. Next base: position 88,666,851 of record NC_045796.1, on the reverse strand, counting down.
ATATATATATAAATAAATATATATATACACACACATATATATATACACCATAGATTTTTCTAATGTAACACTCTTATTGTGGTTTGTTTCTGAATTGAATTTCTAAAATGTCCATAGGGCTTCCTTGGTGGCGCAGTGGTTGAGAATCTGTCTGCCAATGCAGGGGACACGGGTTCGAGCCCTGGTCTGGGAAGATCCCACATGCCGTGGAGCAACTGGGCCCGTAAGCCACAACTACTGAGCCTGTGTGTCCGGAGCCTGTGCTCCGCAACAAGAGAGGCCGCGATAGTGAGAGGCCCACACACTGCGATGAAGAATGGCCCCCGCTTGCCACAACTAGAGAAAGCCTTTGCACAGAAATGAAGACCCAACACAGCCATAAAAATAAATAAATAAATAAATAAATAAATAAATAAATAAATAAATAAATAAATAAATTTAAAATGATGTCTGCAACCAAAACTACACCCCTGGTTAGAGTCACATTTGTTCAATTCAGCTCCCCTTCATTTAAAAATAAAATAATATAAAATAAAATGTCCATAATGTCGAGATCTGGGGTTGAGTATAATTTAATTACCATTTATCTCATTACATATTATATTTTTATGAAGTATAAGAATATATAAAATATTTTATTTTATATATTTATTTGTCTAAATATACCTTTTGTATTGAATTGCGTTCTCATTTATGTCCTATTATAAGACAATTGTTAAATGCATTCTATTGACATTTGAAAAGCATGTACATTTTTTGCTGATAATAAATTTATCAATATCCATAAATATCTATTTTAACCAGATTTGTATTACACATATATAAATATATAGTCATCCATATTCATTATGATGTCAAATATATAGTATTATATATAGTAGTATTATATTATACTACTACTAGTATACTAGTATAGTATTATATATAGTAGTATAGTATTATAGTAGTATTTGCTACTGTATCATATATAATGCTGTTATAAAGGTCTTATGTGAAACTTTTCCTATTAATTTTGCTCTACTACAATTAAGATCCATGGAGATCTCCAGTGACCACTATAATTTTTCTGCCTAACTTCTCCTGTCCCCTGAGCGTTTAAAATCGTTGCTGGGCACCTAGAAGATGCATAGTCTGGACCGCACACTCTAGGCATCCCCACTGCAGCAAGCTGGACAGTGGCTTTACTCTGGAGGTGTAGGCACACATCAGCTCTACTGAGAGAAGGGAGCATTTATTGGCCATCATTTATAAATGTTGTCATTCTTCCATCCCCTCTTTAACTCAAACAAACACAACAAATCAAAAATTCCCTTGTCTTTTCTGAGATCTTTTTTTTTGTCTGAAGGAGCTTGTGAGTTTCTTATTACTAATGGTTTTCACAGTCAAGTTGATCTCATCCAATGCATATCTTCCAAAATTTCTGTATGACTAAAGTGTTATTTTGCTCCTTTTCTAGTGCTTCTTTAGGGATTTTCTAATGTATATGTTCCTTCTTTCACTCTAGTAGAAGTTGATTTAGAAATGAGGTAAATGTACACTTTCAATCAACCTCCCTGAATCAAAGGCCTCAAATCATATGGGAAAATGATGATCTATCTCCTCATATGGTCCTATGAGACCCTACATGAACTGCCCTCTTTGATGTCATCCACCACTAATCTCACCACTGCCTCACCCTGCTCATCCTATGACAATCACACTGACCTCTAACTTGCAATAAGAAAGCAAGCTCTCTACTGCTTCAAGGCTTTGAATTGACTCTTTCCTCCACCTGAAATGCTGTTTACCGATATCTGCATGGTTTATCTTCCACTTTCTGTAGACTTGTCACTTCTCAGTTTCTCAGTAAGCCTTATCCTGGACATACCAATTTTAATATAAACTCTCTCCACCAATAGTCTGGCTCACTTATGGTCAATATGGGACTCAAATGCCAGAAGTTTATAAGAGTTTACAAGAGAAGAAATGCCTAGAGATAAGCATTAGTAAGATGAAAAATGATGAAAATAATGTAGTTCTAAAGAAATTTGATAATATTCTAAAAATCATTTTCAGCAATAAAATTGCTCAGTTAGGACTACAAGGTCTACAAGGTTTTAAATGAAAAGAAATTCTCAGTACATACATAAAAGACTAATGATTTTCTTTCTTTGGAAATATCAGGAAAAGAAGAAGGAAAATGTGATAAAAATATGATAAAAATAAAACACATATTCCACTTGCTTGAACATATTTACATGAAAAGACCGAGATGCAGCATGTATGTGGTGAGAGCAGGATTTATACAAATGCAAGTTATTTTATTTACAAGTTAAAGAAGCAAACCCAAGATCATATTATGCATGAAAGCATCCTTATTTTTAACTTTGCTAATAAAGCACATTTATTTAAATTGTTTCATTTGAGACAAAAGATATCCAGTTATAACAGGAACAATTGGACTTTAAGGAAAACAAACACACAAAAACACTCATAGTTTTCAATCTAGTTTCTAAGCAAGAACATAACTGTATTTTATATTCTAAATGTTTCCAACTTCTTCTTCATGAGATACCATTTTATTTGACAAAAGGTGCAGATAAAGCGATTTCATCAGACTTCTAGACTTCTGAAGAGAGTTAGTACTGTAAGGAAGCTATAAACTCTGTATTGCATGTTAGCCGTTCAAGTATTACTTTGAATTACAGCATTTTCAAAAGCTGACAAAAATCTAATACCATCTCTTTGAACTGGAGTCACTCTAGTTATTCTCACCAATATTTCCTGGAGGGAAGATGATGTAGTGTGCTTAAAAATTTTGGACCAAGGACATAATGATTCCTCCCTGGCATTCAGGTATTAAACATGAATTATAGAAAGTGATTATCCTTGTCACCTTGCCTGAAGTAATGATGTTCTGTTTTTTACAGAGCTATCAAAAACCTGCTGTGTCAGAAATGAGGATGATTTCAGGTTATTATCAAGCGTAGAAATGTAAGGTCTTGATTTAAATCATACATTTTGAAGATCACTGAAAACATGCAAAGCTAATTTAGAATTTTATACTGCATGTTTTACATTTGACATAAAAATTAGTACTTATCTTTTAGATATTTTATATCATCTAAGGTTACTTTAGACAATGTCTGAGCAAGTGAAACTGCTGGTGTGAGTCTAAGGGAAGAAAAAAAAAAAACTGTCTTAACTAAATTACTTAAATCATTCAGACAATAGAAGAAAGAATCCTCCAGATTATTTAATAAGGCTCATGAGAAACAACGGTAAGAAACATCACAAAAACCAGATATCCTTGGTTTTATTGCACTTATTTCCCTGTATATGAGCAATTGCCTGACAAAGTAATGTTTGCATACAGTAGAATTTAACAGTCTTAAAGCAAGATTTGTAAAGGTTTGTGACTTGCAAATAAAACCACTTCAAATGATTTTTGGACATGTAATTGGTATGGCATTTCAATTCTGGTCTCGTCTTAACTTTCAGCATTCCATTTAATTATTTTGCAATACTCTAAGGATATTTTATTGTATTATTCTGTTAAAAAATGATATTCAAGTGTGTTTCAAAATATTACCTGGAAGAAAAAGGGCAAATATCCTTTTAATAAAAAACAATAAATATACGTTCATTTTCTGCTATGAAGAAGTAATTTTGCCTTCATCCCCACAAAAAAAATGTTTTATAAAATGTCACAGTTTAGACTGCACGTATACAGTTGAACAAAAGAATTAAGTGATCTAGAAGTAATACATCAGTGAGTTGTGGAATGATGAAGGACTATCAGGGGAAAAAGAAATAAACATGTAATGCCTCCAAAATCTTCTTTCATTTTTTTCTCTTCAAATGGAAATAAAATTTAAGGTATAGAAATTTAGAGTCATTGCCAGTTTGTTTGCTTTATTTTCTTTGAGAAACTAGTTGTTTCCACGGTTCAAATGATGGTTCAAGGGAATTAGTACAAACAAGAAATGTTCCTTTTGAAACAGGACAATTAATCAGGAAAATGTTTCTTTTTTATAAATGAATCAATTTAATTGAAAGTCCATCTTTTGTAGTGAATATTACCTTATAGTCTATGCAAAAGGTGTGATAAAGTTAAGGATCTTTAGAAAAGATGGTTATCCTGGATTATCTGGGTGGGCACTCAATGTATTCACATGTGTCCTTATAAGAGAGAGGCACAAGGAGTTTTGGAACAATTACACAGAAGAAAAGACATATAGAAGATTACAAAATGACTGTAAAAACAGAGCATCTGTAGTCACGAGAAGCTAGAAGAAGTAAGGAATGGAATCTCCCCTAGAGTATGATGGCGGAATGCAGTCCTGCCAACACCCTGATTTTGTACTTCTGGTCTTCAGAACTATGAGAGAGAAAATGTCTATTACGTTAAGCTGCTTACTGGTAGTGATTTTTTTTTTTTTTTTTTTTTAAATGGCAGGCATGGGAAACTGATACAGATTTTGGTACCAGAAGTGGGTTGCTGAGGCATGACAAAAACCTAAATGTATGGAAGTGGCTTTGGAATTAGATAATAGGTCAGGGATCAGAAGGAAGTGAAGAGTATGGTCCATAAACCTTCTATCATCTTAGGGGATGCATGTACGGTCATAAACAAATGTTGCTAAAAATATGAATGGAAAGACTCTCTTGGTAGAAGCTCAGAAGGAAATGACAAACATGTTATTGGAAACGGAAGGAAAATCCTTGTCTTATGGAGGCAGAAAACTGGCTGAACTGTGTCCTCTATTTGTGTGGAAAGCAAAACTTGTAAGTGATGAACTTAGATGTTTAACTGAGGCAATTTCCAGGCAGTATTTAAGGCGCAGCCTGGTTTATTACTGCTGCCCATGGTAAAAGGCAAGAAGAAAGAGATGAATTGAGAAGGAACTGTTAAGCAAAAAGTTTGCTGGACTCCAAAAATTCTCTATGCAGGAAACAGGCTGATAAAACCACTCACAGGCAAACATGTGCTACCATTCAAAAAACTGTAGGAGTAACTCCGAGGGCAGAACACTGGGTGTAGAGGAGTGAGCTTCATGCCACAGGAATCAAGCCACAGGACCAGAGGGCTGAACCGCAAGACACGCTGGACTATTCTCAGTCCTGGAAACCTAGTGGATTTGCCCTGCTGGATTTTGAAATTGGTTGGAACTTGTAACTCCTTTCTGCCTTCCATTTTCTTTCTTGGAATTGGAAGGTCTGTAACTGTTATACTAGGTCTGTTCGTCATTGTATTTCAGGAACACATAATTTGTTTTCTAGTTTCATAGGCCCAGAAAAGGAGAGGGATTTTTCCCCAAGATGGATAATATGCAGTCTCACTCATACCTAATGTAAATGACTTAGATGATGAGATTTGGGACTTTTAAATAGATGATATTTAGATGGGATATTAATATTGAATTGATGTTATACTCATTTCAGACTTTGGGTATGTAGGAGTGAAGTAAATATATTTTGCATGTGGGATAGATGTGAATCTGGGGAGTAAAAGGATGGAGTGTGGTAGCTAAAAATAGCACCCCCCCAAATCTTTCACATCTTAATTTCCAGAAACTGAATACTACCTTATATAGTAAAAGAGTGAATATTTACTTACATGTCAAAATGTGATTTTGTTAAAGATATTTAGAGGAGGCACTTATCCTGGATTATCCCTATGGGCAGTATATTCAATCAAATGTATCCTTATAAGAGAGAAGCAGCAAGAGTTTTGAGATGACACACAGAGAAGACAGGGAAGAGGAGGAGACCATAGGACAATAGAAGCAGAGGATGGGGTAATGTGGCCACAAGCCAAAGAATGTGTGCAGCCACCGGTACTGGAAGAGAATAGGAGCAGATTCTCCCAATAGCTTCTGGAGGGAGTGCCATCCTGTTGACATCTTGGTCTTCCAGCCTTCAGACCTGTGAGAGAAAAAATTTATGTTGCTGTGAGCCACCCTTTTGTAATAATTTGTTAAGGCATTCGTAGAAAACTGATACAGATTTTGTTGTTTTACGTGCCTGTGGGACCAGCTAGACGAGTCTGAAATTTGTAGGGCAGAGCGTTGGGAAGGGTGGGCTGGAAATTTAGGGGCATAAGTTGAGGCTACTGTCCACAAGTGGAACTTCTTTCTCAGGGAACTCTCAGCTTTGCTCTTTAGGCCGTTCAGATGATCGGATCAAGCCTGCAAGATTATTGAGGATAGTCTCCATTACTCAAAGTCAACTGATTGTAGATATTACTCACATTTGCAAAGTATCTTTAGAACAACACCTAGATAAGTTTTTGTTTGTTTAACTGGGTACTATGCCAACCTAAGGTGACACATCAAACTGACCACCGCACTGACAGAACAGGTATAAGCACAAAGAGAACGTTACAGATGGACAATGTTCCAGAGTTTAGGAATGCTGGAAGTATAAATGGAAATGTTTCTTCCTAAAACTCAGAGGAAAAGGAAAATGATTACTCTGTAATAGATAACAGACAAAGGATGCCTAAAGTGTGTTTTGATTTTTTATTCATTTCTAGCTCAAGCTTTGGTGACCCCCTACAAAGAAGTGTGTGTGTGAAATTATAATGTTGGTCTGCTGAAAGTATATGTAAAAACTTTTACTTCTTCCACTTCCAAAGCAGGAAAATATACAAATGAAACCCAGAAAAACATGGGCAAATGAAAGTTTACACATGGTTCTGACTTATTATATAGAATGGTAAAAATGAAGAATTAATAAGGATTACTAGAGAAGTGTTATTTTTCAGCTGTTTTTTAAACATGGATAAAGCAAAGAGACTACTCCCTCTTCAGTGTTTATTTGCAGGACTGCATGCAGTGCTATCATGGGATTCTCTTACTAGTGTTATATTCTTTAATAATAGTTGGTGGATAGAAGAGGAAAGTTTGCCTTCACCCCTGCTGCACCATTTTGCAATACATCTGAAATACAGATATCCAGAAACAAGTAAAAATAGCTCGTTTCTTGTGTGGTATTTTGCCCTTAACACAAAAATGTATAAAATAGGAAAAGGCAAGAAGCCCTAGAATAAGTTCAGATGCCTTGATTAATAAGGGCTCACCAACAGAATATTTCCATTTTGAACTCTGCCTTTGTTTAACACCCTGAGATTTTATTAACAGCCCAGAACAACACATGATAGTAAGACTTTGGATGCATAGAGGTATGATTTCTTTTGCAGAGGATGAGAAGCTTGATTATGAAAGAGAATGGGAAAAAAAGAATCTGCATGATGCCTTGACAACTGGAGAATTCTGATATAGTTCAAGTTCAGGAGACACAACAAATGAAAGTTCAGTATCCAGAAATTTATTTTCTTAAAATTCTGTTTGACAGTATGTCTCTTGGTGTTACCCTAAGGTGTATGCACACCTCAGTTCAGGCTACTGACCCAGAGGAAAGCAGGTGGGAAAGTCAAGGAAAATGCAAACAAGAAGGAACAAATTAAATAGACCAATTTAGACAAGAGGCAGAAGTACGGACAGATTCCTGAGTTAAGGAGGCCATTGCAAACGAGCCTAGCAAAAGAGTTTTTATGGAACAGGGCCTTGCCATGTTTCTTTCCTTCTTTAGTGTAAGGCCAAGTCCATCTGAGGAAGGCCTAAGGAGATCTGACAAAGTTCTGAGAGATGACATGGTTTTCTACAGCTTAGCATTTACATTTATTTTATTTTCTTTGTTAACTGAGCAGTAGACTGGAAGCCTTGGGGAAGACCAGAGATGACTCCTGACAGTTCACAGGATACTTTCTTGGCTCTTTTCTCTTCCTATCCACCATGACCTCAAGAAAGGGAGATATCTACTACTTTGCTTTGACTGAAACCTCCTCTGACTCATTGAAAATTGGACTGGGCACACCCAGATGAAGTGGAGTCTTTCCAAATGTCCACCTGACCCCTCCATTCCCAATGGGACCCAGGATTCTGTACTGCTCTCCCTGAAACGATTTCCCAAGGAAATTAGTCAGAATTATGCAAAATATACAAGGTAAGCAGAGAGAATAGCTATCAAGTCTACTTTAGAGATATATATAAATATTACCTATGATAGGGTAGCTACTCTGTGAAAAGACATCCAGAAGACACAGCTCAGGGAAATAAAACCTTCAAATAGCCTGAAAGTAGAGTTTTCCAGCAGAAATTGACAACCCTATTTATACTTAAAGAAATGAGCTCCGTGGTTGCAGATTTCAAGACCTACCTGAGGCATAGACCCTTTTGATATGAAAAACAGTGAAAAGAACGTGTACATTGTCTTGCCTAGAACTTGCTGGCCACTCCCAGTAGTGATTGTCATGGATAAAGATGATGCTTTGTGGGCTACAGATGCAGCTAAGATCCAAATCTGTCTGGTGTAACTTTGTTAGTGTCTATAATTGTTCCATGCCATTAAATGCTTCCACAGGCAATGACCGCAGCCCTTCAAAAACTCAGAACACATTCCACAGGCATTATGGTTAATTGGCAGGTAACGAGGTTCTTCACTACATTACACATGTGTGTAACTAGCCACAGATCAAGAGCAGATTCAGGAAGCATTACGGATTGTCAAAATTAATGCCAGTGCATCCTGAACATTCCTCAAATCAGACTTCATTTCTCTCCTGCAAAACTCAAGAAAGAAACCTAGTGTCTTATCATAAACTCTGACACAGTATATTGAGGTGAGAGCTAGAAGAATTTTGAAGAAGTTCTTTTCCTCTCTTCACATTCACTCTCTCCTTTATTTGACACATTTGACACTAAGTGTCTACCTTGTGCCAGATACTATTCTAGAGTCTGGCAATGTATCAGTTAAGAAAAGAGACAAAAATTCTTCACCCTAAAAACTTACATATGATGAGCAATAATGTACAAAATAAATATGTCATATTTGGTGTTAGAAGATGATACAGGTTATATAGAGCACAGCAAAGCAAAGAAGTGTGTAATAAATACATTTCAAAGAATTACAATATAAAGCATGTTCAAAGCCCCAAATTTGACAAACACAATTTAATATTTGGATAGATAGTTCTTTGCTATCTTGAAACTGATCCTCACCTTTAATGTCTGATCTATCACATTGATTGACACAGCATCAAGTCACTGAGGCATCTACATTGGAAACTATTTGGGTCTTAGACTGGCTTATCTGTTAAGTCTCTTATATAATTCTAATATTAGACTCAAAACATGGACAGATCGATGCAAATAAAAAATTCAGGTCTGCCTTAAGTGCAAATTGAGAATCTTATCACTATGTAGTCAGTTTGTTTTAGGTCATTTGACACTAAAAGTAAAGAGCAGTCTTAGAGAAAAATACCATCTACTGAAGACTAATGGTTGGTCTTGAATAAATGGGTGTTTGCTCAGTTTTTTGACTGTATCTTAGCACCATGTCTTTTTTGTTTGTTTTATTTTGTTCTGCTTATGTGCAGCTTGTATGATTTCCTACCCTGTTACCATACTGTATAGGTTTAGAATTATTTCAGGAAACTTACATCCATATAATAGAAATTTCTTCTGCAATCTGCCCGTGGATTTCTGGTTTACACATAAGTCCTCCAAATGTCAAAGCTGTCTTTGAAATGTAGGGCACCTTACTATTAGAGACATCTCCAGCTAACTCCAGTGTCAGAGAGTAATTATACTGTGTCTCCCCTTAACTATCTTATGTCCATATCATCTCTGCCTGGAGGAATGTAGTTTAAATGAACATTGTTGGCCACTTGGAAGAGAAAACAATGTTTCATAAGAATAGACAGTGTAAAGTTCCATCGCTTTTGCCTTGGATGCAATGTCTTGGGAATGGTGTCATGAAACAGAGACATATTTTGGATCTGTGTTTGATTGTATGTGGATCTCAGGTGGATTTTGTATTATTTTTTTTCATTATTTTTTTTCCTAAAGTGTAGATAAAACTTTTCTTGAGCCTCAAGTATCTCTCTTCAAGATGGAGAGCAACTGTATCGATAGATAAGCTAAAGGTCAGCATTTTGAGAACATGATCTTTAAAATCATTGCCTTACTTTGTCCACTTCAACCCTCAATAACAACAAACTGATGAAAATAAAATTGATTATGATCTGCCCTTATATTAAATTAACCTTCATGTATTTTTAACATTATAATTAATATTTTATGACTCAAAGTTATAATCATTTAATCTATTTCAGTGCAATTTCTATCACATTAATTAAAAAGCACACTAAAAGACAAAATATTATAAGAAATTGCCATTAGTTTTTTAACAAAGGTATATTTAAATATTGTCCATTGGTTAAAAGAGTGCATTAGAAATAAAACACTTAAAGAGGGAAAGCATCTATTTTTTTCAACTAAAGACTTGATATAAGATATCACAGTGAATATTCAACTCAGACAAGTATAATTTCCATTTATTTCCAGACTGTAATTGTATATTGTAATAAGTTGTAATTCTCACAAAAAATTTAAAAAATATAACGGAATTACTTGCTCCTTTGTTTCAAAAATAGCGAATTAAATGCTACATAGTCATTAGATGTAGATAGCTGAGGTTGTATCTGAACAGTAGAATCTTGGCTTATAATTAATTGAAAAACATATTGGGTGACATTGAGAAAGAAATGATTATTTCAGGAAAATCTCTATGAATCACAAGTTTGGATTGCAGAGTAAGAAAGAAAATTTAACTTATATAACATTCTTGCCTTCTAAAGCTTGATAAAACCATATATAAACACTGCTATGTGAAATTATAAATATATTTCAAAAGAGTTGGAGATTTTCTTTAAAATTCTGTGTGGATGCTTATTTTTGTGCAGATAGAACCTTTGAGAGCAGATTTATGTAAGTAGTTGTTTATACTTTTAAACAAGCAAAATACATTTCAAAAATATTTGATCATTGCCAAATGCTTGAATAGTTCATATATTAAGAAATACTGTAAATACCTTTGGGTCCTCTCTGCTTGTTAGGCCATATCCAATTTTCTTGGTCCAATGTTTTTAGAGATTTGTATTGCTTCCAAATTCAGCAAAAAAATTACTTCAACCATATGCCTTTGAGAACATACAGTTTTAGCCTCTGGAGAACTGAAACACGGTCTAATTTTTTACTTAAAGAGGTAAAGGGAGGATATATATATGTTTGTTTTCTATTTAATATCTCAAAATATAGAGATCTTCCTTGTTATACATTAGTGATGATGTCTAACTCTCAAACTGTTTGTACATTCAAATTGGGGTAAATAATTAAAGAATTATCTAGATAAGGGAAACAGTGGGTCTTCTTTTTCTCTATTTCATGAACATACAAAATGCAAGCAAGTTTTTAAGGTATGAGTTATCCACACCAGAGGTCACGGTCTCCAATTATCTTTGCTCATCATTTACTTGGTATTAGTTTAATTGCTAACCTCATGATCATGTTTTTGTTGAGTTATAACAATACCGTTTTACCAGACACAGGGAGTTTCTTTAATTCTACTAAATGAGGCTCTTCCTGGTTCTTTTCTGTCTCATTAGGTTCTGTTTGCACAGGACTTTCTCTGGCTTTTTCATGTTGACTGAGAAGCTTCCTGGGTGGAATTATTCTTGGCTCTCTTGAGGGAAGATTTAATCCCTGACTATTTCTGTTGAGCAGGACTCTTCCTGGCTCTTTTATATTCAAGAGAGAACTTCCTGGATGGGAGTGTTCTTGGCTCTTTTAACTGGAGATTTATTCCCTGACAGAAGCAGAATCAGAAACACCCCGTTCTTTTGTGAGGCTTTTCTGTTTTTCCTTCCTCCTTGTCCAGGGATTGCTCAGAGCAAGTCTTTCAGCTTCTCAACAAGGGCTGTATGAGAGACCCAGGTGGAGGCTGCTTTCTCCTACCTTGCTCCTTTCTCTATCTGATCCTGTTCTCTCATAAGTAACCCTCAGATACTGGGCACCCTCCTTCTACCTTCCAGCAGACAATGTGTCAGCACCATAACACTAATTCTGTTCCAAACCTTCAAAATACTAAGGGTAATTTAGAACTGCAAAGGTCACTTTTGGGCTCTTGCAATCGCCCCAAGCTTTCCATCTTTGAAGAGTCCTTGAGTATCAGGGGCCCAGAATCATCTCCTCTAAATAATGGCCTGTTTTATTTACTTGATATGATGAAGCAAACAAAAGAAAAAATTCTTCCCCCAGTCAAATTTCAAGCAAGCTCTTCCACAACCTTAATATGCCTTATCTGAAGTTACCTAATCACTTAAAGGCCATATCTGTCTCCCTCCAATGCTCTTTTTCCCTCAAATCTAAGACATTCTTACCCTCAATTCTTTCCTTTCTTTCTCTTTTGCTCTTCCAAATGGGATTCTTTCTCCCCCACCATGATGTACCTAATGAGTTTTACACTGTACTATTTCTCTCTTGCCCTCACACAAGTTGTTTTCCCTTTAATAATTTATCCATCCCTGCAAGGACACTGGAAACTATGGCATTCTTTCATTCAACTCATGGCACAATCTCACAACCCTAATTTGATTGCTGGTTATGTGCCCTCTTTCTTATGGAAGCCTCAGGGTTCCTCCAAATTCCTGTATCTGCCTCATATTTAAGGGGATTCTTTGAGTTATCACTAAAGGACAGACCCTTTACCTTTCCACTCTAGACTTCAAAAGGAACTTCTTTCAACGTCAATGCTTTTCAAAAAAGTCAATCTATTCTTCCACCAGAACAAAAAAGAAGGCTCTTTCATAGGCTTAAGTATCTGCATTCACATCTACTTTCCACACATGCAAATACCTATCCTATTATCACGGAAGGCAAGAGTACATATTCCTTGTTATATAAATCTAATAGACCAAATGATTCCAAACATAATTTTACCTAGTATGCTTGGGACTGACATCCTATAAGCAATAATTTATCATTTTCCTCTTCCCAATTGAATGGGACATCTCTATCAAAACAGACCATATGAATACCAAGATGCAAATCTATGAGACAATTATTTCTATAAACTTGGACAGCCTCTACTGAGACATATTTTATTGTGGCAGCCATGCCTATTGATATCTGTCAACTAATTGAGCTGGACTTTGTTATCTAGCAAATATAATTAGCCCTTACTAAATCTTTAGACAGACTGCCTTCTTTTCTTACCTTAAACATTCTGTTACATCTGATTTAAGTTTTTCAGACACTAGATGAACCACAAAGTCAACAAAAACATGTTATAACCACAAGCTTAGGCACAGAATCCTAGCACTGGACCTTCCTTTGTCACCAGTTTTTCAAGAAGAGGGTAAGGAAACATAAAAGCAACATGGGCAAAAACAGAAAAATAAATGAAATAAATAATTTTTAGGTATTTAGAAATACTAAAATTAAGAAAATATCTCTCCTTGTATCTCATTTAATAAAATATCATTAATAAGGTTATTTTTCAAAGGGACATAGCATTACATTAGATATTCAAAAAATCACTTCCTTCTATACAATAGTCATAAGTCTTTGTAGTTTAAAGGATACAAAAGTTTTAGTTAAAATTAAGGAAATATTTTGCTTTGATCTTTCCATGCTTAAAGTATTATTAACTCATGGAGAGAATTGTAAAGTTTCTTATATTTTTTTAGATTTATTGTTTTATTTCTCTAATATGTTTATGATTATATTTTTTGAATACTTTACTGTTGCTAAGGTGACTTCAGTTATGTTTAGGTGACTTTTATTTGAAGAATGCATTTTTAGTTTTATAGTGAGAATTAATAAACCTAAGAGATTCCAGATAAAATATTTGAATTTCCAGTAAAATGACTCGTGTAGAACATTCAGTGCTTTAGGAGAAGCTGCATTACTTCAACCTATTGATATTCTGCCATGTTTTCATGCGGGAAATACTTTTTTTCCCAAATCTCTCTTTTGTATTTGCCAGCAGACAGCACAAAAAGAGAACTAGTTTCTCTGGGAATAACTATGCTAAAGACATTACCTTCTTCGCTTTATGATGAACTGAAAAGTTCACATTAAGAGGCAAATCCTTCATTTTAAAACATTAACCCATATAGTACTTAATAATTGAAGCTTATGTGATTTAGAATTCAGAAATGAATTGAGTGCAAAAATAGATTCTTTCCCCACTTTCCTTTGGTGATGCCCTGGATTGATTGCTCTTCATTTTAGAATTTTGTCTTTTAGGACTTTGTTCCAAGAGAGTCCAAGAATTACCAATAATTACTGAATCCAATAGCATCTTCTCCTTACTTAAATTATTATTTGTCAATTAAAATGTTACTAGTGAAATTGAAATGTGATTGCATTTTATATCTGTTAGAAAATTTAAGAGATTATTTTTATTCCTATTCTGTAATGAAGACACTTAAAATATGTTAAGAAATCTGTACCAAAAAATGTAATATATTCCCATAGTGGAGCAAGGGTGTTTCCAGTATTCCTAGGAGTAGAGATTGAAAAGAAAATTGTATGACCCAGAAATTCCAACATAAGTATATTCCCTGGAAAATCTTGTGCATATGTTCAACAGGAGATGTATAAACAATGGTCATAGCATCATTACTCTTAATAGCCCCAAACTGGTAACACCAAATATCCATCCAGAGTAAAATAAGTAAATAATTATTGATGTAGAGTAATTAGAATTAATGGATTGCTGTTGTAAACAAAAACAAAAAAGTTAAAGTAGTAAGACATGAAACAATGGATAAGTTTTTATAAAAATCAAAAGCAAACAATACTTAATGGTATTGCTTAGGAATGCATACATGACATGCAATAATAAAGAAAAGTGAAGAAGTTGTTACCGTAAAATGGGATAACGACTGGTTCTAAAGGTAAGAGCGAAATTTATGACTAGGTTAGGATACACCAGGGGATCCAAGGTCCTGGGAATTTTCTTTGTCATAACTTGGGTTTTTATACAGCTGTTTGCTTTATAATTAATTGTTAAACTGCACTTTCACATTTTTTGCCCTTTTCAATATGTGAATTTTCTGACACAATGAAGAAAAATTGCAAGTTTAAATGGGCCCATTTTTATAAGTAGATTGAAATTCAAAAACTAAAATTGACTACACGACGTGATAATGGAAGCAACATTTTTAAATATTCAAAAAGGAGGAAGACTTTTCTGTGAGACAAGAGCAAAGGCTCATTTCTCACTCTAAAGCAAACAAATAACAGAGGAAAAAAATCGATAGGATAGTTTAACACTATCTGAGGAAAAATGAAAAAAAAAATCTTACCTTTCTAAAATTGCATTATCCCTACTTGCTTTCAGATGCAGGTTTAAACAGCTGGTTTATTCTGAACGTTTATTTGCTAACTAAATTTGATATTTTTTTCTACTTTGCTACACTGCATACAGCTTCTATATTAGTTTGCTAGGGCTGTCAGAACAAAGCACCACAAAATGAGTGTCTTAAACAACAGAAATGTTTTGTCTCATGCTTCTGGATGCTAGAAGTCCGAGACTAAATTGTGAGCAAGTTTGGTTCTTTCTGAGAGCTGTGAGGAATAATCTAATCCATGTCTCTCCCCCAGCTTCTGGCAATCTTGGGAGCTCCTTGGCTTGTGAAAGCATCACGCTTATCTTTGCCTTCATCTTCATGTGTCCTTCTCCCTGTGTCTGTGTCTTCTCCAACTTTCCCTTTTTTATAAAGACACCAATCACATTGGATTAGGGCCCACCCTAATGACCTCATTTTAATTTGTGACCTATCTCTAAGTAAGGATCACATTCTGAGGTACAAGGGGCTTAGATTGCGACACATAAATTTTGAGAGGGCACAGTTCAATGCATAACAGCTTTCTTTATTTTCTTCTATGATTTTCCATCTGGAAATCTCTTTCTCATTTGTTCCCAACCCAAACACATGCAAAGGTCTTTTTTCATTATTTTTCCTGCCACCCACCTGTATAATCATTGACCTAATGCACTTGAGTAAATTTTGTGTGTATTGAATCAAAACAATTAGCAATATAATTTTTTTTACTTGCTACTAAATCTCTTCTTTTGTCATTTACTACTGTCGACTGGCAACTATTAAGAGATTTCTCAAATTTCCTAAAGAGAGATCTATGGTAGATCAAAATCCACACAAAGATTTTGCAGCTAATGAACAATATAAAGCTGATTCCCCTGTTCTTCTTGATATTCTCATTCTCACTATGCTACACATTTTTTTAAGAAGTGCTTATTTTTTTAAGTTTTTTATTTTTTTTTAATTTTTATTTTATATGGGAGTATAGTTGATTTACAATGTTGTGTCAGTTTCAGGTGTACAGCAAAGTGATTCAGTTATACATATACATATATCTATTATTTTCCAGATTCTTTTCCCATTTAGGTTATTACAGAATACTGAGTAGAGTTCCCTGAGCTATACAATAGGTCCTTGTTGGTTATGTATTTTATATATTATAGTGTGTGTATGTGTTAATCCCAAATTCCTAATTTATGTCTCCCCCCCACCTTTCCCTTTTGGTAACAGTAAGTGTGTTTTCTAAGTCTGTGAGTCTGTTTCTGTTTTGTAAATAAGTTAATTTGTATCATTTTTTTTAGATTCCACATATAAGTGATATCATATGATGTTTGTCTTTCTCTGTCTGACTATGCTACAATTTTTAATGACTACTTGTATATTTTCTAAATTAAATATAGTCCCTCATCTCAAATTCTTAGGTCTTATGAATTTAGCTATTACCTATTATTTTTGTTATTTATTCTGACTTATAGTCTTAAGGCAACAGCCTACTTTTTCTTTTACTATCAGCACCATTATTTCTTTAGAACAACATGTTTATTGACAGAGATGGATCTATTAGATCGCTTCATCTAGTGCATGTTTATGAAAAACTAGGGGTCCCTTTTGTTGTTTTTGTTTTTGTTGTTACTTCAATGGTGTAACTGTTTTGAAGAATGCTCATAAGACCTAGAGATTTACCCTGAAAACATCACTACTGAAAAGGTAGGCTTAGTTACAAAGATCAATGTATTGTTATCAGAAACTCTTCTTGACAAATTCTTTTTGACAAGGCTTTGTATTCAAATTAACTGAAAATAACAGGCTTCCACCATTCCATACGATACTAATGTACACTGTCAGGTCCACTTAGGACTCCTTCCATAACCTTTATAAGAAAGTAAATAAGTGGATTTTAAACAGACTGAGTAGAACTTGATCACTATGTCCACCATATCCCCACAACAAACACCATGATCTCTTCAGCCTCAGTGTGACTGGGATTTCATTTTGACTTGTTAGATAAAACTAATTATCCTTTTTGATACTGAAAATTCTACCAGAGTTAAAATCCTTATCAAAGACACTGGTCTTATTTAAACTAATACATGCTTAAAGGTGACATAGATGAACAACCTTCCATATTTTAAAATCTATGCAATGCTCCATTTCCTTATGGGGCATTTATGCAGTATTTTTGAACTTATGTTAGTGTAATAATTCAGAATTTTATTTAAATGGCTGAAACTACATTGTCTCTCGTGAGAAAAGTCATGTAAAAAAGATATATTGCTATGGGGTAAGTTATTGCACAGAAACTTTTGCAAATGGATTATATAAAAGTAAAAATCTATAATGTATTTTGAATTCTGTAGAGATAAGGCTTGGGTCGTTAGTAGATATACAGTGTTATGCTCTATTTTTCCAGTATTTCTCAAAATATTTCTTGGGTTAATCAGTTGATCAAAGATTTGAAGATTCCGTATATATGTGTTAGCATACTGTATTTGTTTTTCTCTTTCTGACTTACTTCACTCTGTATGACAGACTCTAACTCCATCCACCTCATTACAAATACCTCCATTTCATTTCTTTTTATGGCTGAGTAATATTCCATTGTATATATGTGCCACATCTTCTTTATCCATTCATCTGTCGATGGACATTTAGGTTGCTTCCATGCCCTGGCTATTGTAAATAGAGCTGCAATGAACATTTTGGTACATGACACTTTTTGAACTATGGTTTTCTCAGGGTATATGCCCAGTAGTGGGATTGCTGGGTCATAGGGTAGTTCTATTTGTAGTTTTTTAAGGAAACTCCATACTGTTCTCCATAGTGGCTGTATTAATTTACATTCCCACCAACAGTGCAAGAGTGTTCCCTTTCCTCCACACCCTCTCCAGCATTTATTGTGTCTAGATTTTTTGATGATGGCCATTCTGACCGGTGTGAGATGATATCTCATTGTAGTTTTGATTTGCATTTCTCTAATGATTAATGATGTTGAGCATTCTTTCACGTGTCTGTTGGCAATCTGTATATCTTCTTTGGAGAAATGTCTATTTAGGTCTTCTGCCCATTTTTGGATTGGGTTGTTCGTTTTTTTGTTATTGAGCTGCATGAGCTGCTTGTAAATCTTGGAGATTAATCCTTTGTCAGTTGCTTCATTTGCAAATATTTTCTCCCATTCTGAGGTTTGTCTTTTGGTCTTGTTTATGGTTTCCTTTGCTGTGCAAAAGCTTTTAAGTTTCATTAGGTCCCATTTGTTTATTTGTGTTCTTATTTCCATTTCTCTGGGAGCTGGGTCAAAAAGAATCTTGCTGTGATGTATGTCATAGAGTGTTCTGCCTATGTTTTCCTCTAAGAGTTTGATACGGAATCTAAGGGAAAAAAAAAAAAAAAAAAAAAAAGGCCAGGAAGAACCTAGTGGCAAGACGGGAATAAAGACACAGACCTACTAGAGAATGGACTTGAGGATATGGGGAGGGGGTGGGGTGAGATATGACAGGGTGAGAGAGTGTCATGGACATATATACACTACCAAATGTAAAATAGATAGCTAGTGGGAAGCAGCCGTATAGCACAGGGAGATCAGCTCGGTGTTTTGTGACCACCTAGAGGGGTGGGATAGGGAGGGCAGGAGGGAGGGAGATGCAAGAGGGAAGAGATATGGGAACATATGTATATGTATTACTGATTCACTTTG
Organism: Balaenoptera musculus; assembly: GCF_009873245.2. Lineage (NCBI taxonomy): Eukaryota > Metazoa > Chordata > Mammalia > Artiodactyla > Balaenopteridae > Balaenoptera > Balaenoptera musculus. Next base: position 88,647,943 of record NC_045796.1, on the reverse strand, counting down.
TTATAAAGCAGAAGCTAACACACCATTGTAAGGCAATTATACTTCAATAAAGATGTTAAAAAAAAAAAAAAGATTTGAAGAATAGTGTTTAGGTAAAAAATTTGAAATATTTAGCAAAATTCTGTGGCCTCTGAGTGACATTTATTACCTATTGACAGGATATGTTTATTTCTTCATTTAATATATTCCCAAATAAAAATAGGATAGAGTACTCTTCAGCTCATGCATTCTATTATTACATGCCCTTGAAAGCCATTTTTTTTTAACATCTTTATTGGAATATAATTGCTATGCATTGTTTCTGCTGTATAACAAAGTGAATCAGCTATATGTATACATATATCCCCATATCTCTTCCCTTTTGCGTCTCCCTCCCACCCTCCCTATCCCACCCCTTAGGTGGTCACAAAGCACCGAGCTGATCTCCCTGTGCAATGCGGCTGCTTCCCACAAGCTATCTATTTTGCATTTGGTAGTGTATATATGCCAATGCCACTCTCTCACTTTGTCCCAGCTTACCATTCCCCCTCCCTGTGTCCTCAAGTCCATTCTCTACGTCTGCATCTTTATTCCTGTCCTGCCCCGAGGTTCTTCAGACCCTTTTTTTTTTTTTTTTTCAGATTCCATATATATGTGTTAGCATACAGCATTTGTTTTTCTCTTTCTGATTTATTTCACTCTGCATGACAGACTCTAGTTCCATCTACCTCACTACAAATAACTCAATTTTGTTTCTTTTTATGGCTGAGTAATATTCCATTGTGTATATGCGCCACATCTTCTTTAACCATTTATCTGTGGATGCACACTTAGGTTGCTTCCATGTCCTGGCTATGAAAGTCATTTCTATATCTTAAATAAAGAGTAATGAAATGCCCCTACCTCTGTATCTCTTTGTGCTTATTATGCTTTTGAATGGTCAATAAATGATGTACTATTTCACTAACTGTGATTTTCTTAATGTGTTTCTGAAAGTAAAAGCTTTTCAACATAAACAGTAATGTATAAGATTTATTCTACTGAATCCTTGGTCAAGTTAAGAAAGTCTCATAGAAAGTATAAGTTTCTTCACCATCTTTTCTGGGAGGAATTCTATTTACTTACTTTTATTAATAAATGATATTATATTATATGAATCATCAGCTCTAATATGTTTCTAATTGCATTGAAATAGACAATTGTTATTAAACTTGTGCTTGTGGATTCTTTTGAATCCTTATTCAGTAATAATTTGCCTTATGTACTATGGGCCTTTTTATACTTTATAACACAAGACAGAGTCTAAACCGTGATATGAAGATCATGAAGGTGCAGCTTACTCATGATGAATTTATAAGATTCTATTAACTCTTTAAATGATATGTTCATTATAATAGGTTAATAAAAGCAGCATAGCATTATTCACTAATTTTATTACACCATGATATCTTGACTTTATTGCTCTGTAAATATGAATATTAGTGGACTCCCAGTTCACTCCAGCCTTTGCTACCCATTGGCTGTATGACACTAAGCAACCCCTCAAATTCCTTTCAGCATCAATATCCATTGAACAAGTTGGAGTGGTAATACCTACTGCAATATTAGTACATCATATAAGATTACATGTGTATGTATAAAACATTACATGTTGTATGTAAATATATTTAATAAAGACTGGTTGGTACATGAATATAAAATAGGATGGTTTTTAAGTCTGTCAGTTGAATATGCATTCCTACTTGTAGCACTTAGTTGTTGAGTTCTTGGTATGTATCAGATACTCTGCTAGGCAGCAGGGATTCAAGAGTTCACAAGTCAGACATGGCCCAGCCAACTGGAAAATGTTAAAATGATGACATCAGGGATGGAATAACCAAGAGTATGGGTCTGAGTTGATTTCATGGCTTACCATTTTGAAGTCACTTAGTATATTCCATGACAAAGAATTAAATATAATAAGTATATCCTATCTGGGATTTCAAAGTAACACAAAGAAAATCTGCCAAGGAGATCAAACAACAAGGATGTAGCCCCTCTTCTCTGCACTCCAACAACCCTCCTCTCCAGTTTTAAATTCTATTGCCTAATTAGATACTGGAATTAGAAATAAGAGTCTTTGTAAAAGATTTTAGAGGGCAAATTTTTATGGTTAGTTATTGGAATATATTGGTTTTAAAGCACACTTAAGTAATTAAATAGTAGTCATAGATAATAGATTTTAGCAGATGAAAAAGGTATATTAACTCTTTATGGCTTTGGGGAAACAGTTTAATTTACTACACTCCATATGCATTAAATCGACCTGAAGGAATAAGTGTTCATCAAAAGTGTTAGTAATTAATACTTGGACATAATACATTTTATTTTAATAAATATGATTCAAACTGGTGACTGGTCAAGTTATTTGTTCTCTGATTACTTCACTGTTCTCAGCATTTCCTCATTGGTGTAAGTTGCAAATATAGTTTTTAAAAATACTTCATAAATTCTAAGTGCTGGAGATAAAATAGCTATTATAATTATCTGATGAAGTTAGAAGTTTATATCAAGTAAATTATAATATAACATATTATCATGATATAGCGAAATTGAATTTAGAGCAAGATAAAGCAAGTGTTCTTACCTATTTCTTATACATACAATCCCAGCTATGAGACCCTGGGCAATTAAGTTTATGAACTTGACTGTGGAGATTATGAAATCTATATTGAATGTTTTCATATAGAACAAATGAAAATTTAATATTTTGTCTGGAACATAGAAAGAGTTCAATAAATACCCAGATTTCATATCTTTTTTTCCAGTGTTTTGGTTCTATAACCTTTAGGCCAAAATGAACTTTATTCAATATATTGTTTATGTTTTTTCACTACATAAAGCTAAAATCACTCTGATGGACTCTCTTGTTCTTACTTTATACTTATCTAAATCAATATTATCCTTCTTATTGTGATGTGTGCTAATGCTTATATTTTATTCCTAAAAATATTGTTTAAATTCTGACTTTTCACCCCAATTATGCTTCTGAGCAATATTGTCTCAGACTTATTAAGATCCTATTTTTGATTATGCTTATGTTCAATAAAGGACTATCACAGGCATTTCTTTGTTTTCTCAGTTATTATGAAATTAAGACGCTTACTGGAAAATAGCTAATGCTGTGTCCTTTGGTTATACTTGACAGGAATTGTCTTGTTAGGTATTGTGTTAGTTTTATTTCTCTTATTTCTTGTCTTCATTATACCTTTGTTTGTGAAAACAAGTCCAAAGGCATTCCACTGAAACAGGTTTTTCATTTTTTCAGGAGGACAATCAAGACATTTCTAGGAAATAATATGTCGCTCTCTTGTTCTCTTCAGGTGTGCTAAATAATTCTCAGACTCCTTTTCATGGCTTTCTGATGCAAACTTACACTTTGCCTCTTTGTCCCTCTGTCTTTACACATATGTCTGACCCCAGCCAAATTCGTAGATTTGGGTACCTCTCACTCAGCTTATATTTACCCACTACTATATATATATATATATATATATATATATATATATATATATATATATATATATATATATATATATATATATATATATATTTTGGCTGTGTTGGGTCTTCGTTTCTGTGTGAGGGCTTTCTCTAGTTGTGGCTAGCGGGGGCCACTCTTCATCACGGTGTGCGGGCCTCTCACTATCACGGCCTCTCTTGTTGCGGAGCACAGGCTCCAGACGCGCAGACTCAGTAGTTGTGGCTCACGGGCCTAGTTGTTCCGCAGCATGTGAAATATTCCCAGACCAGGGCTCAAACCCGTGTCCCCTGCATTGGCAGGCAGATTCTCAACCACTGCGCCACCAGGGAAGCCCCCACTACTATATATATATATTTTTTTAATTATTTAATTTATTTTTAATTTATTTATTTAATTTTTTAATTTATTTATTTTTGGCTGTGTTGGGTCTCTGTTTCTGTGCGAGGGCCCTCTCCAGTTGTGGCAAGCGGAGGCCACTCTTCATCGCCGTGCGCGGGCCTCTCACTATCGCGGGCTCTCTTGTTGGGAGCACAGGCTCCAGACGCGCAGGCTCAGTAGTTGTGGCTCACGGGCTTATTTGCTCCGCGGCATGTGGGATCCTCCCAGACCAGGGCTCGAACCCGTGTCCCCTGCATTGGCAGGCAGACTCTCAACCACTGCGCCACCAGGGAAGCCCCCACTACTATATATTTTTAAATGTTCCCTTTTCACTTAGGACTTCCTTTCCCACTTATGTCTAGTCATACTTTTTTCAGTTTCCCCACTGAGTTCACATCTAAAGGTGACTAGATTTGCAGTTAGTAGGCTTGATTTATGAACTCTAATAGTTTCTAACATTCTGGAAATTAATAATGTCATATGTAATTTTACATTGTTAAGTGAGTAAAGGGAGAAGTGTTTCTATTTGCCAGTAATGAATAAACATTTGTTAACACATGGGACATTTCAATGAATAGTGTTGGGCTACATGTTTTTGGATACAGTAGAAGTTTCAAAGACAAAACAGAAAAAATATTTAATAAAAAAATTATCAAGTAGGCCTATAGGATGCTAAAGTATCTAAATATTAAACACCAAAAACTGAATAAAATTTTAGCTGTCCAAATTTTTCTTCTGATATGAGAAAGATGATTTATCTTTTCCTTTTGGATTATGCCAACATTAATGTTGTCAGTTCAAAACGAAGCTGAAAGAAAGAGTACGGAGTGACGTCAGCATTCTGGTAGCATAAGACTTCCCTCATTTTGTTCCCAATTTAACAACTAACATTTGGCATCCATCCAGGAGCAAAAGTGTCTCTGAAGGAGTCAAGGGATTCAGCACCATAAGCCAAGGAGTCTGGGGTGAATCTTGTCCACATGTGCATCAAGTAATAGGTAGATAGAACATGGTACAGGCTGTGAAACTGCCACCAATTCATCATTTGCAGTTCAGGTTTCCTACCCTGACACTGGTTCCCAAGAGGTGTCAGCTGGTAAGTCTCTGTTCCCGTGAGCACAGCCCCCATATACAGCCATCTGTCTCTCCAATCTTGGGAACAGTGGTTTGCCCTGTGTCCTCCCCCATCCTATGGATCCAAGAAAAGTTGCTGTTTTTTCACTCTGCTCAGATTTTTATTTATAGTTAAGATGGAGCAGTGACTTCCAAGCTCTTTATATGCAAATCTGAAAAAACCTTATGGGTGTCAATTAGATGTAAGTATATGCAATGAATAACTTCTTTCCTTAAAAAAAATATCAAATCACTTTCTCTATATTCATGTATAAAATTTAAACAGGCTGCATGTGTATGTGCAGCAACTTTCAATTCTAATTTAAAAGGAAGCTTAAGCTAAACTATCCTTTCATTTAATGATTAATATCATGTCATGGGATAGATAATCCTAGTTTGAATAGCAAAAATACTTTAATTCATAGTGCAAGTTAAAAGAAAAACTTTTTTTAAAGTTTACACTTTTATTTAAACTTTCCAGACTTCAGATAAAACTGGTGAATATAGAAAGAACAATAGATGGATAGACACATAGGTAGGAAGAGGATAGAGTAGCTAAATAGGTGGAAATTAAAAGGGCATCAATTAGAAAGGAAAACAATACTATGTAGTCACAGGAAAAAATAACTAGAATAGCCTTTCCCTGTACTTTTTTATATCTTCATACAGTATTATGTAGGTCAATACATTTTATTTTTTCCAGTGTTTTAAATGTTGAATAAAACTATTTGCTCTGCATATAAACATTTTCTTCATTAATATACTTATTGTGACATGATTTTTTTTTAAATTACTCATACACATATTTGTAAGAAAATATCAAAACCATTTGTTTATTTTACCTAAATTCCAAAACACTCTAGATAATGACAAAAAACAAAACAAAAAACCTTATGTATACCTACAAAATAAATGAATGACAATTTATTTATCATTTATTATTCAGGACAACCAATTAAAATATTTATTAAATAAGGGCTTCAGATGTTAAAGAGGCTATTACACAGACAATAGCAATAATTTTTGAAATCTTGAGAGATTTCTTTATGAGAAATCCATTATAAAAGTTTATATATTATGGTGACTGAAAACATAAAAAGATAGATGAAAGTTATAAATGTTCACACAGGTCCCCACATTAGACAGAAATGTGGGAATGGAATTCTTGTGAAAGTTCATTTTGTAATCTTAAATTTTCCTAAGATTGTTATTTAGAATTTAATTTTGCTTTGCATTAACATCAAAAATTCCTTCCTCCACCGTATTCATCCATAATTTCTTTCAAAAAGAACCACTATTAACAGAAGGTCTAAAATGATGTGACCAATGAGGGCTTAATTTCTAAAATATATAAACAGGTCATATAATTCAATAACAAAAAAAACAAACCACTCAATCAAAAAAGTTGGCAGGAGACCTACATAAAGATTTCTCCAAAGAAGACATACAGATGACAAATAGGCCCATGAAAAGATGCTCAGCTTTGTTAATTATTAGAGAAATGCAAATCAAAAGTACAATGAGGTACCACCTTACACAGGTCAGAATGACCATCATTAAAAAGTCTACAAACAATAAATGCTACAGAGGGTGTGGAGAAAAGGGAACACTTCTACACTGTTGGTGGGAATGTAAATAGGTACAAGCACTATGGAAAACAGTATGGAGGTTCCTCAAAAAACTAAAAATAGAACTACCATATATATGATCCAGTAATTCCACTCCTGGGCATATACCCAGACAGAACTATAATGCAAATAGATACATGCACCCCTATGTTCATGGCAGCACTATTTACAATAGCCAAGACATGGAAACAACTAAATGTCCATCAACAGATGAAGAAGATATGGTACATATATACAATGGAATAATACTCAGCCATAAAAAAGAATACAATAATGCCATTTGCAGCAACATGGATGGACATAGAGATTATCATACTAAGTGAAGTAAGTCAGAAAGAGAAAGACAAATACCATGTGATATCACTTATATGTGGAATTTAAAATACAACACAAATGAACCTGTCTATGAAACAGAAACAGACTCACAGACATAGAGAACAGAATTGTGGTTGCCAAGGGCAGGTGGGGGGGGAGGGGAAGGTATTGGGAATTTGGGATTAATAGATGCAAACTATTATATATAGAATGGATAAACAACAAGGTCCAACTGTATAGCACAGGGAACTATATTCAATATCCTGTGATAAAGCACAATGGAAAAATAATATGAAAAAGAGCATATATATGAATAACTGAGTCAGTTTGCTGTACAGCAGAAATTAACACAACATTGTAAATCAACTATACTTCACTAAAACTTAAAAAAATTGAAAAAAGAAGGTTTACACAGGAATTATATTTTGAGCTACACTTCTTGAAAAGCATACCTGAGGCTTAACATCTGAAATGGAGACCTAGAGTTTTAAGCAATGCAACAAAGGTTGTAAAACTCTACTTGATTTTAAATGACTGCTATGAACCATGCTTTATGCACCAGGCACTATGCAATGTTCTGAAAGATAAAGATTAACCAGACTTTGAGGGACTTACATTTTATTTGGGAGATAGAAATATAAAGGAATAATTATCATACAATGAAATAAGTGACATAACAGTAGAATGAACTAATTGCTACCAGTGGAACAGGATAAAATGACTATTGAGTAATACCTACAGGGTTTTCGTATTTTCAAGTGAAAGGTAAGTTTTGCACAGGTCCAGGGACCACTATGTAGAGAAGATGGGAAACCACTCCAGGCAATGGATTAACCAGATTAAAAGCAAAACTATCAAAGTGCACTGCATATGCTTGCACAGGTTTTGCAATGGTGCCACAGTGGTTATTCTCAAATTTAGTGTAGAGATTCTTTCTTACATAAGTAAATAAAATCTTCTGGTAGATTATTTAAATTTCACAAGCTTCTCACTCTAGCTCTGCATTTCATATCCTAGAGATATGACTCTCTAATTGAGATTCACTATTTATTATTATGAAAGGTGATACTAATAAGATTGCTTTTCATACGCAAATGTTGTTGGGCAGAAATAAAAAAGAACCATTTGGTTACAACAGATAGTGGCATAAGTTATGCTTAAGTCACCCAGACTGTGAAGTGTTAATGCAAGAATAAAAATTGTTCATAATTCTGTAGAAGATATAGTGTCATACAAAATGTTTAGGTACATATGTATAGTGCTTACATCTGAATTCTAAAACAATCATACTGCTAGTACAAAGTGGACAAGAAATGGTAAGGGTAAACTTTGCAAGAACCTTAAAAGTCACTCCATTCGAGAGCGTATTCTTTGACATCTTCCCCCTTTTCCCTCATGCATGTCATTTCCTTCTCTTCCTCCTTCTCCTTCTCCTCCTTCTTCTTTTCTTCTCCTTTTGTCATTGTCAATGCTTTTCGTGCCTTCTATAAAATACCTTATAATTTAAAACATGCTGAAATCAGCTATTAGAAGTTTATTTATTTTGTATTTGTTGCTGCTGTAAACATGTTTTCGACTATAATTTTTTTAACCCTCACAACACATGAGGCAAATATTCTTTCCATTTTCTAGTTGAAAAACACTGAGGTGCAGAGAATCCAAATTCTTTCTTGAGTTTTTTGATTGATCATTGTCATTAACTATCAGATTCACTATGCTAATTGCCTGATTTTCAGGTATAACATCAAACTTTTGAATGGAATTATGTCTCATATAATCAATAGTAACTAGCAGTTATGTTAAATATAAAGTATTTTTATGCTATAGTGAGTTTGATAAGATTAAATCTATCTAATGTACAGGAATTACTGTTTCAGGATTTCACAAATGCTTAATTTATAAAGGAAATGTAGTGCGGTAAAGGAGAACAAAATAATTTGCAGTAAATATAACACATCCTAAATAATGATATACTTTGTTCAAAATAAAGTAAAAATATGGATGTCAAACATTTTCATTGCTAAACATTATCAAGTGAAGGTAGCTAAATTATGACAGAATGTCAGACCATAAGAATCTTAATATTTATTTACTTAACCCTGCATACATTTTTGAATCTGTATACAAACATATACTGTATATGTATATACATATGTATTCACTCAGAGTTGCAGCAAATAATTTTCTGGCAACTTTTCAGGGAATTTGGTAATTAGTATTACTACTTCCCAAGGTTAAGTCAGGTTTTTGTTGCACAGTGTTAATTTTTTGAAGGAGAGCATGGTCTTCCTTTCTAAGCAATGTCGCTGTAGCCAAGAACGTCACTGTTCTTGGTTTTCACCCATAATCTTTTATGCACAACTTAGTTCACTACGACTAAGATGAATCTTCTGTAGTCAAAAAACGGAATCCTCTCTGAAGTAAGTTTAAGAACAGAAATAAAAATGACATGAATAACTTAGCAAATGATTTTTAAAAGTTATCAGTGAAGAAGACATATGACTATTATGAAAGCAGAAAATAAGAAGTAAGAAAATAAGAGTGTTAAAAGGATTACTAAGCAAAGCTGAGTTTATAAAAGGCTAAAGTGACAACCAGAAAAAGTTGTTGTACAGAATGGTAAAGAATGTGAAAATATACACAGGGATCGAGTAGCATTACACTATATTCACCTGTGTGTATCCATAGCTATTAGCTCTTTTGCTATTAGCTAATTAGCTATCAGTTAATTGCTATTTTTCTATTAGCTTTTAACTCTGTTGCTAATTTTTATATGATTACTTTTTATTTTATGTAAAACTATTTTATTATAAACTCAGACTTTTTATGATTTTTATAAAATGAATGAATAACAATGTCTATTTCAATTATCTTGATATGTTGGTAACAACCTTTATTTATGATTTCAACCCTCGCTAATTTATGGCTTAAGTGATGAGATAATGTTAACATTCAGTTGGGTTTTCATCTTCTGGTTCTCTGTAGACATAGCATGGTACAGCAGTTCATTCACGTGAAGTAAAGTGAACGTCTGCATGGCTACTCAAGAACATACTTATCAGGACTTGTGAAATATTCTGGAGATGGTTGTAACCTCAATAAAGTTAATATAGAAATTTTTAAAAATAAAACATATACACTCACAATTTGACGCTAGACAAAATTAGACTATTTTCAAATGTACCTTTTGTTGTGTTTTTGTTCTGGAAAGTAAGCTTTTATAAAGAGATTCATTATTTTCCAAATATCCAAAAACTGTTTGTTTGTTTGTTTGTTTGTTTTTTGCTTTGTTTTGTTTTGTTTTTACTGCTGAGAGTACTGTTGAAATATTTTTCTTGGTGTCTGTTCGAGTAGATCTTAGTGGATGGTTTCCATAGACAACACTATGTCACTGATGAAAGAAGCTTTTCAAAGCAAAAGAAACACTTATTCCATGTTTTATTTCTGAAAGAGTTTGTAAAATAATACAACATTTAACTATCTAAAGTTACCTCAAAATAACATATTCTAGGAACAACTATTTTCATTCAAAAATGTAAAACACATGATTTCTAATTTTGGAATAAGACATTCTCTAGCTGATGATTTCTCAATGCAATTATGTGAGCAAACCATGGTGTGGGATCAGGTATATCAGTTATGAGAACCAGCACTTAGTTTTAAGTACTCTTAAAAAAGGAAAGGCTAACGGCCTCTGGATAAAACACCTCTAATATTATGCCAAGTGACTAGAAAAAGAAATGTGAAGATGCAAAATCACTTTAGGATGACCCCTGGGTCATCCTGATATGGAGATGAAAACTAATAAAATATGAACTGTGACAATGTTTTGAGACTCAGGCTACTGTTCCTGTCTGGGTACCTCCTGCCTGAATGGTGGAAAGTAAGTAATTAAGTGGTATATGAACATTCAAGGACTCTGTTTATGTGGCTAAAGGTTTTTTTATTTACAGCTTGTTAGTGATAAGTCAGCATGAGATAAGAACTCTCAGAAGACTCAGGTCTTGATTTTTGGAGGCTTTGCCATGAGTCTACTACACCCCAGTTGCTCACTGGTGACCATTGTTGAGACCAGGGCAAATAGGTAGGCAGAAAACAAAACAAAAAAGCTCTTCCACTGGCAGTTTGTCATAAATTGGTTTTGTTTGTTTGATTTGCATGAGTTATAGTATTAACACTAAGACCTGGATCACATTTTTAAGAGTTATGCTACAATACAATTGAAGCTATAATCCACATTTATATCTTATCAAAAGAATGACATCACTGTACATTTGAAAATGAGAAATTATTTCATATACCAGTTTTTTAAACATTTTATTTTGGAATAATTTTATATTTGCAAAAAGTTGTAAATTTAATACAGAAATTCAGGTATACACTTCAACCCAGTTTCCTTAATGTTAACATCTTACATTTCACGGTACTTTGTCCATACCAAGAAATTCACATTAGTATAATACTGTTAACTAAACAAGAGAATTTATTCAGATTTCACTAGCTTTTCCGTTAATGCCATTTTTCTGTCCTGGTATGTAATCCAGGATACCACATTGTATTTAGATACATCAGTAATTTCAAGTTCCTTTTGACTTTTGTGTAGTTCTGGTCAAATTTTGAAGTCTGAATTTATGAGCTACACCTTCTCCAGGACAAGGTGAATTTTAATTCCATGATACCTGACAATCTTGTCAACTGAAAAGGTACATTTTACCCATGTTTGAACAAGCTGATGAGTGATGAAGATGATTTTTCTATGCCATGGGTAAAAACATATTTCATCTGCTTTAAGATATGCTATCTGTAGTTCCTATGGATTTCTTATTTTTAGCTGTTTTTATATAAGAATACATAGTAGTGCTTGAAATCAAAGAAATTTTGATTTCTATGAGGGTACTTTCCCTTTTCCTTAGATATTTCCAAGTTCTGTGGAAATAAATAATTTAGTGATGTTAAATAGTTTAACTTATCTAGGGAAAAAATACCTTCCCTGTTTCTAATTTGTATCACAAAAGTCTATACTCCCCCATCATCTCAAACTTGCTTTTTTCAAATTCTCATTTGCTGTTGCTGAAATCATTATTGATGCATTCTCTGAAATAAAAACACATTAAATCATCCCAATTACCCTGAGCTCCTTCCTCCATCTTTGGTTTTCACATAATGTCTGTAGTCAGATATTTGTAATTCCAGTTCAAAGTTTTATCTATACTAAACCCTCATCTCCAGGAGGCTTTAGTATGGCTCTTCATTCCCTCAGTTCAGGTCTGTCTCGAATCTTCCCTAAATGAGTTTAACAAACCCCTGCTCTGATTTCCTGGCATTAAAATCCTTAACTCAGGCTTCTTTCATAATTTAAAGAAGAAACTTCTTTCATAAAGAAGTATAAAGCCATTTGGAGAGATAGTAAAATGGACAGTGATATTTTACTGGCATAATCAATACAGATTGATCTGATGAGGTGACATTTGACCAAAGACCTGAAGAAAGAACATAAGTGAAATTTATAGATTTCCTGAGGAAAGTGCATTCCAAACGTCCAATTTAGCATTCCACAAAGACCTCAGGGGTCTACTGGGCATTTAAGGAAGTCAAGGAGGCCATTGTGTCTACAACAGGCTGAGCAAGAAGAGCCGTGGGTAATGGAATCAGAGGAGACAGGGCTGGGAGTCATCAAAATATTGAAGAGATGGTAAGAGTTTGCGGTTTTACTTTTGGTGAAATGCGAAACGATAATACGGAATTCAGCACAAGATGCCACAATATAAATTACATAGTAATACAATCACTGCAGCTGTAATGTACATTGAAGGTGGGTGTAAGTAGAAGAGGCCATTATGAGAAATGTTCAGATTCTCTCTCTCAATCTACAAGGTCTTTGGTGGGAAAATGAACCCTGTATGGTGAAGTCCTAACAGGTGTCTTACTAACTATTTTAAGTGTGAAGTTGATCAGAGGAGAAAGGCTAGAGATATGCCTGAGTATAGTTAGAATAATATGCAGAATACGGTATTTAAAGTCATAGTACTTGAGGAGATCTCCAAAGAGGTTGTAGAGAAATCCAAAGATCGAGTCATTTAGGGGGTAAGAGTTCAGATAATGCAAGATAACTTGCAGTATTGCAGTTTCTATGGTGACCTTGTGAACAGAGAGTAGGGACGATAATGTCATTGGTGCCTAAATGCAAATGATAGTTTTGAACTTGTGAGTAGTAATAAGGTAGCAAGGATAAAGAAAGGAGTTTGCAAGAATCACACACAGTTCGATGTGTTCCCCTGCATTTGCTGAAGGATATGTAGAGATTAGGGTGGGGGCAGCTTCATGTGTACATGAGTGCTTTTGTGGATCTTCAGCTCAGTCACTCAATAGGAATGTGAAGACTGGTGAAACAGCTGGCTCGGACTCTACCCTCCCTTACCTGGCAATTGACTTAGTAGACCCTTTCCCTATTTTCCTTTCTCTGGTCCCAGTTTTTCCTAAGGACTCTGTTTATTGTCTTATTCTCTATATTACCCTTATGATATTATACCTATTTCCATGGTCTCATCTGCCACCTCAATGCTTAGAACACCCACCCTGCCTCTCTGTTTTAGATGTTTCTACTAATCTTGACCTGACATCTGTCAAGTGATGACTCACAATACTGTTATGTAAGTGAGTTTAAAATGAACTCCTTTTTGCAAATTATTGAATAAAAGACAGAACACACACTTTGGAAATGAATAAAATATTTGAACACACACATATCATTAAAAGGGCCATTAATTATGTAAAAAAGATGCCCAACTTCTTTCATTCACTCAGGAAAATGCAAACTAAAACCATATTTGATTAACTACTACAAATTCAGCAGAATGGCTAAAAGGAAAAGATAAAAAATTCCAAATGATGACAAAGATGTAGAGCAACTGGTATCCTCATCTGTTGCTAGGAGGACTTTAGTTTTTCCTTGCAATGAAGAAACAGATTCTAAGATCATGACCAAACAGAAACACATTAAGAGGGAATGGGTAAGTCAGAAGATAAAATGATGTCTACCAGGTGAATTTTTCTACTGACTTACTTATTTGTCTTTACACTTAGAGTTGAGTCTTACTCAGAAAACAGGAATCACTATAATAGTTGGCCATAGAAGCAAGTAAAAATTTTAAAATTATATGCACAACTCCCAAATCATTGCGGTTTATATTAATTCTGAAACTTTCAGAATAATCCATGATACACTGACTTTTTAAAAATTTAATAAAAAGAGGAGGCTGTGAAGTCTAGGTCCCCCCCAGCCACTTCTCCTCCAGTGACAGATTTATTACCACAGACTTCAAGACACTTATTATAGGTGCTTTAGAGTTTTACATAATGAGACCAAGACAAGGGCAACATTCCAGAGTTGTATTATCATTATTACTATAATTATTGTTATTA